>NC_039278.1:19261547-19377362 GCF_003368295.1 Carassius auratus | reverse complement strand
TTGGGGTTCGATGACTTACTCAAGGGCACCTAAGTCGTGGTATTGAAGGTGGAGAGAGAACTGTTCATGCACTACCCCCCACCACAATTCCGTCCGGCCCGAGACTAGAACCCACAACCCTTCGAATGGGAGTCCAACCCTCTAACCATTAGGCCACGAACTTCCCCTGTATTCAGTGTCACAGGGTTCTACAGAATTCATTTTAATTTGGTGCTCAAGAAACATTTCTGATTATCATCAATATTGACAACAGTTGTGGTGCATATTTTTACTTTTTTTTCACAATTCTTTGAACAGAGTTCAAAAGAACAGCATTATCTGAAAAGAAAGTCTTTTAGCATAAATTTCTTTGTCTATGATCAATTTAATGAATCCTTGCTGAAACACACACATATAAATATACAAACCCTTAATCACCCAAGACTTTTGAACAAGAGTGAAAATGTGTTTGTCTGTCCCTCAGTGAACCCTAGCCCCCATGAAAGGCAAAAGGGAAAGGTCGCCCACCTAAAGCAGTGGAGAAATCCTCGCCCAAAAGAGGACGAGGAACCTGAGAGCCCCCTTGAAGACGAGGAGGAGGAAAGAGGTGGAGAAGAAAGAGTCTCCTCCATCCAAAAAGACAAAGGATGACGCCCCTGAAGACGAGGAAGAAGACGAGGAAGAGGACGGCTCAGAAGAGGAGGCTCCATCTGGGGAAGACTAGCCATGTTATTCACAGTCATCCCTTTCTTCTTCTACACCCCTACACTCTTTCCTTTTGCTTTTTTTGGGGTGGGGAGGGGTGGGGGTGGGTTGTTTGCATTTCAGATTTGTCTGATGTGGCCTGGCTCAACGGTTTGAACTTTCTCTTTTTTTGTGTGTTTTTTGTTTGTTCACCTATAATTTTCATATCGCAAAAGGATGATTTCCCCTGAACTTGTTAGCCATATTCATCTATATATAATTGAGTGTCCGAATCTGTTTATTTATGGGTATATAATCTCGAGGGAAGCCCATCGTTCCAACCAGTAGCTTCGCCGCGTGCCCAGGGTAATCAACAAAAAAAAGCTTTTGCGCTCATTCTTTTCAGTAACATGTATAAAGCCTAACATCCACTCTGCACTGTTGCGACCGATGATCTTCATTCACGAAATTAATGCTGTGTAAAATGCTCGTAAAACATTCTGTGTAATTTCACCGCGACTAAGGCCTCACTCAGTGCAGCGCTGAAAAAAAAAAATTTTGCAATTGTCACAAGACTGTTATCAATGCACTGGCGTTGCACGAATATGTGTCTTAAAAAATAGTTGCGTTGTTTTGCAAGCAACAACGTGTTTTGCTAAAATTAAACATACATGAAACAACAATATGTACCGGACGAACACGTTTTGCGAAGTTTCTGGCTACGGTTTGTTCCTGAAATGATATCCCGATGCGTTTGTTTGTCGCAATCCGTATAGTTCATTTACACGCGTTTATTTTGGGTCGTGCTTATCTCCTAAGAATTTGGGTTTTTGTATTTATTCAACATGCGGCTTTCAGCTCTTTTACCTGAAGATGGGACAAACTGACAACTAATGCTCATGTTGTAGAATTTCCTTTCGTCGTGGTACACAAGCTATCCAGGGTTTGTGGTTTTACCTTTTAAATAAACGATTGTCTCCATATGTTGTAGTTTGAACCATAATGCAGTTAGTGTTTTAATAGAATACTCTGGGTTAAAAATGGGCCGAATTCAGGTTTATGAAATCTAAAGAATTACCTTAGAAGATTACCTTGATCTCTGTAATATGCATTTGTTTTAGTTTTTTCTCATCCACCAGATCATCTCGTGTAAAAGGCTGGCAGTACGAATGCTATCATCTCTATTCGCAGTGTGAGTGTGCTGAGATCAGGCCTTAAAATGGTTAATTGCATGGGAAGTAGGAATCTGAAGTCTCGCGTACTCTTTCTGCCTTACAAAGCCTGTTTATTTCATTTTTTTGATATTGTACCGCAAAGCTAAAGTTCAAAAACCGCTAGTATCTTTGACTCGTGCCCGTTTTTGTCCAGAGATTGTTTTGCCGAATGTTGAGGGATCTCTTCAGTTGAGCAAATAACATTTTAAAGAGTCAAACATTGTTATTCTTCAGCCCTGGATCAGATGCGTTTGTAATCTCATAACGGAGAGGCATTGTGAGGATGGAGAATAATTGTACTATTCATACCTTATGTGTGTTTGCTCATTAAATATCTATTTCTGTTGCTGCTTGTTTTTAATTTGAGACACATATGACGTATATACCATGATGCTTTTCTGTCTACAGCGCATACATGGCATTCTGACTAGGTTCGATCCTTTCTGCCAGGCATCTCTGAATATTTCCACTCGTGCTGTCTATAAATTGGTTTTTAACCTAGCTGTCCAAAATGTATGGAATGTTTTGTTTTTTGTGCTTGATTAAATTTACTTTCTTTTTTTTCCTCCTCAGATTTTTTTTTGTATTGTTTTTTTTTTTTTTTTTTTTTTTTTTTTTAAGAAAAGAAATAAAATGTATCTTCATTTTAATGAGAAACTGTCTTACCCATGTCTTCTTGCGGATGACACCTTCCTTTGAGGTTATATATTTAATGTATGATACTATCATAGATTAGTGTGCATGTAATTTGTTTTTATTCATCAAAATCTAATGTTTTAACATCCTTTAGCGCAAAGTCAAATTGTCTTAAAGAGATGAGAACATTCAGAAGTAGTGTAAGTTTGAATGCTTCCTCAGTGAGTTTTGATTTGTCTGTGCCAGCTCTGTTAATTGGAGAATAATCTTAAGGAATAATTATTCAAATAATTAAAATGCATTCACTCTCAGGCCATCCAAGATCTAAATGAGTTTGTTTCTTTGTCAGAACAGACACACTTATTTACTACATTATATTACATCACTTGCTCACCAGTGTATCCTCTGTGGTGAATGGGTGCCGTCAGAATAAGAGTACAAACAATCCAGGAGAAACGGTTCATAGTTTTTGATGGAATACAAACATGCAGCTTTTCATTTCACCAGATGTTAACTGATGGACTGGAGTGGTGTGGATTATTATGATGTTTTTATCAGCTGTTTGGACTCTCATTCTGACGGCACCCATTCACTGCAGAAGATCCATTTGTGAACAAGTGAAGGAATGCCAAATTTCTCCAAATCTGTTACCATGAACAAACAAACACATATATTTATAATCATATCTATTTTTCAGCAATTTTCTTAGTGGAACTTCATTATTTGTTCATCTCACTTCTAAAGAAAGAGAAAGTTGAATCCGTTTTGACAGTGAGATATCAAGAATGCTGACAGAACTGCATTCCTTTACAAGCATAATACATTGTTGTCTGAATCATCTGAGATAATTGGGATATTTGAGACACCTCCCTATATTCTGTGTTGCTAGTATAATTCTTTATAATATGTCAACATGAATTGAATTAAGATTTAGAGTTTAAATATAGCAGGCTTATGTTTCAGTTACTTATAAAACCAACGTGATTTCCTTAGAGTTTAAGTTAGTCTGTCATTCTATCGTTGTTAACGTAAACATTATGTCGTCAGTAGTTGCGATACTAAATTCCAACACATGGTGGCAGTGTTCCAACTCCTTCAACCACCGTTGTGCTAGTCAGAGACTATTCAAAGACGTTAACGATATATATTGCATTAGTAAAATGTACACTATTGTCCTTGCTACAAAAAGACTTCATTTAACAATAATTATCATCACATTGTAATTTCCTCAAATAAAATGTGCTGACTGTCTTTAGAATAAAACTAAATGACATTAAGTTTCTAAAAAAAAAAAAAAAAGGAAGTTGAAGTGTGGCAAAACACTAAAAAAGAAGAGGCTGGTTGTGTTAAACTTATAGTGTGAAAAATGTCAAGTTACAAAAGAAACAAACAAGACTTTTAAACGTAGTGTGCAAAATTATGTTTGTGTGTGTGTGTCCAAAAAGCATTTCTTAATAGGCCTACGTGTTTCCTGTTTTTCAAATAATATTTAAACTATTTAAAAGCAAATTAATAATGAATAAAAGCATCATTACAATGCATAAATATAAATGTGTGACCCTGTAAATGTGAAAAAACTCCTCCAACCTGTATACACAACCGATAAAACAGAAAACTTTCACAAAAGAAAAATGTCAAAAAAAACCCTCCACTTTTTTCCATGTGTAGGTGAGTAGTTCAGATCACATATTAAACACTGACATCATCATCCTGCCATACTGAACTCCATCTAATGCATCTTGTACAGTAAATATAAGTGCAGTTTTCTGACTTCATATTCATTAGTCAGATTACATTCAGACAGAAGTCTTTCCCCTTACAAACTCTCAGACTAAAGCTTCACATGCCAAATAATCCATTAAGGAAATCATCATACATGAAAGCAGACACACATGTTGTGCTTGACTTAAATGGCTTTAATTCATGACCTTCTAAGCAGAGCCTCTGTGATGTGGCTTTCTATACGTGTGTGTTCTCAGCTCATCCCGCCCACTTCCTGCAGCGCTCCTGGAACGGCTCTTCAAACTTCTACTGATGTCACTGCACTTTCTACACATTCACACGGGAATCAATAAAACCACAGCAGACGGCACTCCAAATCACACTTTCAGATGGATATCAAACGTACGTATTGTTTTTGTAACAGTTTGATGATGTGTTGCTGATGTTGCAGCAGTAGACATTAAATCATAAAACAGAGCACTGTCTTTGTTTTTTTGGCATTTATTCGTTTTAATTTATTACCTTTAAATGTCATGAATAATTGAGTAAACATTGGGTGATTAGTTGTATTTCTTTACAGACAAATAAAAATGATCAATTAAATGCTTGTTAATTTTATCCTAAAACAGGTGTATTCATGCATACAGAATGTCAATTTAAGAAACCAAAAAATTCCCGGAGCTGAAATTCCCTGTCAGAGGCAGCGTCAGGTAAAATGTGACGCGCTTCAGCGCTTGTTCCTGTCTAAAACCTTTTCTTAACTCAGTTATGTTTCAACCTTTTACTCTTAGCTGAGGCAGGAGTCCAGTGTATGTGGCTGACAGGTAAATAAAAGAGTCACTCCTGTTTGTACATGTTGCACTTAAAGATATGTATCCTTCCGTCTCAATAATCTGTCAAATCATTGTGACAGGATGCTGTAACTGTCAATGAGCTTGCTATATTCAGAAAAACAGGTTCAGAACATAAGGGACCTCACAGTATTTATATACAACATCTAGTCATATTTTAAAATGTGAATGTTTTAAAATGTACACTAACTTAAAATTTGTTATTTAAGCTGCATTCATTTGAGAAATTAAAAAAAAAAAACTATAATTGGTGTGGTGAGTGATAGTTTGAGAATTAAATTTGGTCGCTGGTGTCCCCTTCATATTGGTGTTGTGGTGATAAAGCTGAATTTTCAGCATCAGTCCTCAGTGGCAGGTGATACTTCAGAAATCATTCTAATGCTGATTTTCTGCTGCTAAAAAAATAAATTAATTTTTTTTTTATTATTATAATCATTGCGGCTTAATATATATATATATATATATATATATATATATATATATATATATATATATATATATATATATATATATATTTTTTTTTTTTTTTTATTGGTACATACATTCTTTGATATACTGAAAGTTAAAGAAAAACTGTATTTTATATATATATATATATATATATATATATATATATATATATATATATATATAAAATTAAGACATATTTTTATCTTTACTATCATTATTGGTTAGTTTAATGCATCACTTAATAATGAATCAATTAATAACACCAACAGTATACAATATACAAATCAGGAAAAATCCAATATATATATATATATATATAGAGAGAGAGAGAGAGAGAGAGAGAGAAAGACAGAGAGAGAGAGAGAGAGAGAGAGAGAGAGAGAGAGCATACAATGAAATTTAATCAACTACATTTAAAAAAAGGTAATAATAAAAGCAGATTCATGCCCAAACAAATTGCCTATGCTGTAGAAATGATTGATACATTTGTTGTTTATTGTTGCCATGCATTCAAAATTTTTCATAACAATCAAGGCTGTGTTATGTCCACAATCATAAAACTGCTCTAATAGATGTAGTGCCTTTAAGTTCAAAGATCAGCTGCTGCGTGCTAAGAAACGTATCAATATTTTATCGTCCTGAACAAACACACTGTTGACTAAAGGGGTGTTTTATTCTGCCACACATCCTGGTGTCAACGGTCGTAATCACACGGCTGATTTTCTAATCTTTGTCAGCATGGGAAGTTGACTGGCATACGTGAATACAAATGCTAATGAAATTCTTGAGAAAAACAGCAAATGGGCAATTTTGAAAAGAACACGATTCATATATTCAGTGTATTCTGTATCCATTTGGTAGCTTTGTGGCAGGAAGAGCACGCAACAGAAGACATAATATTGGACATGTGCATTAATAAATGGTCAAACAGCTTCTTTCATCACTGCAGAGTTTGAAGAGGTGAAAGAGAGGAGAATCTGGACATGCATGGCAGGATCTCACAGTTGTTCTTGATTAATGCATTGACATGTGGCCTGGAGGTATGCTTGGCTGCTGGGACCATCTACATCCCACCTATGCTGCTGGAGGCAGGGGTGGAAGAACGATTCATGACTATGGTATTGGGTGAGTCACTCCAAAAGAGATCACTGTCAAAGTTGTTTCAATAGTGTAGCCTACTAATTACATATCTGGACTGACGAACAAACATTTTAAAGGTGTTGGAACTTCAGATGAGATTATCATGAGCTTCAAGGCTTTCAGTGGTTTTGAAATTTAAAAGAATGTAGGCTAGTAGCCTACAAATATGAGTATGATAATGCTTCTGCATATCAGAAATATGTAAAACATGAGTTGTCAAACTCAAGTTAACAAGTTTGTTAAATGTCCTATATTGTATTTAAGTTATATGATGTTTCTGACAAGACACCAGAAGGTGTGTCGTCCTGTCTTTTTGCCGCTCCTTGAACGCTGACGTAAAAACAAACATAAAGCGATACGTGCGCAGTTCGATTCACGAACACATGACACATGAAAAGAATCGTTCAAATGTATGCACAAGTTGATTTGAACCAGCAATGGTGAATCATTTGACCAATCGTTTACCGAATGAACTAAAATTAACCAAATCTGCCAGACTGCTTACTGAAACAAATGACTCACTTTTATTTCAGACGCATTTTAACATGGGAACTGTTCATTCCGCCAACATTGCGTAACTTAAAGCTGCGGTAGGGAACTTTTGATGCTCTAGCGGTTAATAAACAGAACTGCTTGTGTCTTGCGGAAAAACATCGTAGCCGGAACTACTTCTCTCTGTTTATGTCTATGAAGAATCACAAAGGTACTGGATTACTCCGCCGCGTTACCCCCGAAGCAATCTAAAATAGTCTGAATATAAACACTTATTATAGGTGCACCCTAGTGATTCAGGACAAGCCAAAAACACGGTTTGGAAAATGGATTCATGGTGTACTCGCTTATTATATACATTTTTCTACATTTTGAACAGAAACAAAGTTACGGACAGCAGCTCTGATTGGTTGTTTCTTAACGGGAGCAATGTATTTTCTGCAAATGGCAATAGGAGCACTGGGAGGAGCCAGAGGAGCTTGATTTTTTCACAGATTATCTGTCTCATATTCTACTGTCAGGACATAATGACAGGTTTAACAAATATGTAAAAAATATATTTTTACAAAAGTTACCTACTGCAGCTTTAAGTTAAGTTTACATGTAAATGCTTACATCTGACTCAATTACTGAGCCACGTCAGTGCTTCGTCACCTCTACCTCTGGGGCTTTTGAAACTTTTTAATGCTAAGGGCACTTAAATATGTATCTCCTTGTGAGGGACTACTTTACTGAAATGTAAAAGCAACTGTATTCTAATTATAATAGTATTTTAAAAAATGTTTAAAAAATTGGTTGTTAATTAAATTCATTATAAAGTATGCATTAAACACATTTAAATGTAATTAAATTAAATCCAAACAGTGCATTCAGGTTATAAATGTTTTGTTCCCTAGGAATTGAACCCACAACCTTGCGCTGCTAACTCAGTGCTCTACCACTTTAGCCACAGGAACACGTTTTAATTCAAATATAAAAATTATCAATTAAAATACTAATTAAATAAATTAATTTGTCATTGTACTGTGTTGTATAACATTTCTACAGAAGAAAATAGTATCATATATATGCATTTAGCAGACACGTCCAGACTGCATTTACATTTGATGTTTTTATTTCAGCTGTGGGCCCAGTCCTGGGGCTGATAGCGGTCCCTCTAATTGGTTCGGCGAGTGATAGTTGGAGAAGTAAATATGGTCGCCGGCGCCCCTTCATATGGGTTTTGTGCATGGGCGTCCTGCTCGGACTCTTGATCATCCCTCAGACGTCCACCCTCTTCACCCTGCTCACAAAACGACAGCAGCATTGGCTGAAGGTCCCACTGCTGGTCCTTGCCATTTGTCTGGTGGAATTCTGTGGTCAGGCTTGCTTCACCCCTTTAGAGGCCTTGGTCTCTGACCTCTTTCCTGGAGAGGAAGAGAGTCGCAAGGCTTTTTCCGTCTACTCCCTCATGCTCAGTCTGGGCGGATGCATTGGCTACCTGCTGCCCGCGGTTGACTGGACAACTTCGGACACTGTGGTCTACTTGGGTGGACAAGAAGCCTTCATCTACATTGTTCTGACCTTCATTTTTCTCTCCTGTTTGATGGGTACAACCTTCATCTCTGAGGAGAAGACAGTACGAGAAAGGCTGGGGGAAGCTGAGGTGTCCAGAAAGCCTGAAAAACTAAAGACTTACTGCTGCCCTTGTGTGGCATTCCCTAGATTTCTGCTTTTCCGAAGGACGTACTCTAGTCTCGTTTCTGTGGTTCCCCGACTCTACTCGCTGTGCAGTCGCATGCCAAAAGTCATTGCAAGGCTGTTTGTCGCGGAGCTGTGCAGTTGGATGGCACTTATGTCCTTTATGCTTTTCTACACTGACTTTGTTGGAGAAGGATTGTATAATGGGGTGCCCAGTGAAGAGCCAGGCTCCTCAGGAAGGATCCGCTATGATGAAGGTGACGTATTATCTGGAATATAAAGAAAAAAGTCATTCCTAAAAGTATTTGAAACAAGAGAAATGTACTTGAGAAGCAACACATGATTGATGCATATGATTTTAAAACTAGTTTTCAGGAAATTTTTATTTTTAGAAAAAAGGCATATTGGCTGTAACTGGGACCCATTATGTACCCTTTAGGGGTAACACTTTTGTACTTTTTTTTCTTTAGAGAGAGTGTAGAGTAATAGAAATGTCGTCTGGATGCACTTGCAGGTTTTTTTCTTCACTTGTTTTACATTTAACCAACACAAAAGTCTGTAAAAAAAAAAAAAAAAAAAAAAACGAGATTATTATTATTATTATTATTATTAATAAGAAAAATTGTGTTCATATTCAAGATGAGACTAGACTCTAAATCATTTTCAGTTGGTGTTAGCAAGTTGCTAAGCTAACAGCACTCTTGCAAGAATAAATATACTCACATACCACATGAAAAAAAAAACTTTTTTTAATGAAAAGTTTACTTGTAATGCATCACTCCCAACACTGATTACAATTTTTATAATGTTACTAAAATAATTTCTTCTTAAATAAATTATGTTTGCTTAAACTTGCTATCCATTACAGAATCCTGAAAAGATCCCATAAAACATACTAAGCAGCAACTGTTTTCAGCATTGATAATAATAAGAAACTTTTTTGAGAAGCATATTAAAATGATTTATGAAGGATTATGTGACAATGAAGTAATGGCTTGTATATGTATGGAATCTAAGTGTTTTAATGTCATTTTTATGTCACTGCAGGTGTTCGAATGGCCAGTCTGGGTCTTTTCCTACAATGTGTGACCTCTGTGATCTTCTCATTGCTAATGGAGCGTATGGTGTTGTGTATCGGTGCCAGGAAGCTGTATCTGAGCAGCGTGGTTCTGCTGGCTGTGAGTACAGCAATTATGACCATATCCCACAACATTATACTAGTCACCATCATGGCTGCTGCTACAGGATACACCTTCTGCACCCTGCAAATTCTGCCATACACACTCACATGTTTATACCACTCAAATGCACAGGTAAGAGCTTCAAACAAAGCTTATGCATTTGCATATCTGTATTTATCCTAAACAGTTGCATGTCTTAATTTCCAGGTCTTTTTCTCCACCGAAAGGAGCAATTCTCCTCTCAGGGAGGAAGATCTAATGCTAATCAGATCAGAGATGCCATCCTCGACTAAGCAGAAAAGAGCTAATGGGTGCGTCAATGGGTATCCAGGTACGATACCCTTCCATAGCAATATAAAAAACTCACAACCACATGATCTGCATGTGTCTTTCACCATGGACACACAACCCTCAGCCCAAAGAGGCATGGGCACAGACATCGCCATTTTAGACAGTGCCTACCTGCTGTCTCAGGTGGTCCCGTCCCTCTTCATGGGCTCCATCGTCCAACTCTTCCACAGTGTGACCGCATACATGGCCTGTGCATCTTTGTTGAGTCTGGTGGCTGTGTATTTCTCCAGTAAGATTGTCTTTGAGAAGGCGGATATTGATGCAAGATGACAGAGATGTTCCCAAAAGAGACTCTGGATAGTTACAAAAAACTATAAAGGGCAGCTGGTTCTGTTTAGTAGTTTTGGAAAAGGCATTTAATTGCACATTACCATCGCTCTATGTAATTTAAGTAATTTATTGAAAAAAAAAAAAAAAAACCTTAAGCTATATGATTTTCAACAAACAATATATGGTCATGCATATATATAAAAAGTCTTATTTGAGCATTGATTTATTTGATGGAACTATTGTTATCTAACCTGTGTCTGTCTGTGTTCCCTTGCTTTTTACCAATATATGGTTTAGTTCCTGTTCTTTTCTGTTTCCCCTTCAGGTTCCTGTTTGCCCATTTTTGGTTCTGCTCATTACTTTGTTAAGTTCATTAACAGTACATACCAGCATCTGTTTTACCCTTATTACTGGTCTTATTAAGTCTCTCTCTTTTTTCTCTTTTTGTTTGTCGGTTAATGTAGATGTTAGGCTGTGTGTAAGCTCTTAGTCGTTGGAGGAGGATAACCAATTAAAGGTCTTTATATTATTGGAATAACCTTTGTCTGCCTGCTTCATCATCCTAACAGCAGAGTACGACGATATCATATTTGCAATATTACACAAATGTATGCCTTTAAAGCAGAGAAATAACATACTTGGGCGTATTGAAGTGCAGGAAAGTAAATATGCTAAATGTTTGCTTTAAAGCAAGGACGAGTGATTGTTTCAAGTTTTAAATCTTGTGACACCCTGTACAACCTGTTAAAAAAAAAAGTGCTGTTTACATGTTTGGTTCAGAGATCGTTGACTATCTGAAGAGAGAAAGGAACAAGTCTGAAGTTTTGCGGGCTATTTTATTTGTTTTCTTTGTTAGTGCTTAAAGAGCAACAAAAAGACTAGATTGGATGTCTTAATGGCTTATTTTATTTGATACATCTTTGAGATTGCAGACAAATAAATGTATTCATTGATGTAAGATATAATGTTGCTATCTTAAAAGGCATTTGCAAGTAAATTTGTTAAATTAAATTAACTAAATAAAATCTAAAACTTAGAATGAACTTTATAATTGAGGTCTGGCTATGTTAGGAATGGCATAATACACTTTTAATCATAGCCGGTTAGTTCTTGACTTGGGACGGGTGGCACTGGTCAGTTCTTTATTAACCACTGCCATCTAGTGTATCTGTAGCATCTGTTTTTTTTTTTTTCATAGTCAAAGCAGACCAATTTACCAACCATTGCTCCATTCACTTGGTTCTTATTTTCCTTTTTTCTTTCCATTCAGTTCTCTCTGTGTATGCGTGCATATACGTACAGTGTTGGAGAGACTTTAAGACTGTTAGGTTCTGATCAGGTTATGGATGAATAAACCCCCCTGGGTGCCGGTCAGAGCACCAATAATGAGGAGACAGGTGATTAGCTTTCAATGGTGTATTCGTAGAGAACAGGAAGGTCCACAGATGTACAAAGGTGAAAATAGTCTGCAAAAATAAATACAATAGAAATGAATAAACTAAAGATATATATATTTATATAAACAATATAACATTTACTGTTACATAATGAAACCAAAGCATTCATATTTATTCACAATGGCATTTCTCTCCTGAACAGTTAAATGAAAGGAGACCAGAAACTTCACAGAAAACTTGAAGTCATGAGTGATCGTTTGTCCCTATGAACATAAAGCTTCCATATATAGCTAGATAAAATCATGGCGCATATGAGTAACATTTACATAAACAGAATGCTAAACACTCATTTGGTCTTGTAGCAGATTAATAGAACAATATCAAGTTGTAAGACATCATAACACTGATTGACATCTTTATAAAGAGTAAATAATCAAACATTAAATAATATTCCCGATCGTAACACTAAAGAACGATCGTTATCGGACATGTCTAGGCATGTTTATATGGAACAAATGCATATAACACTGTGCTAACACAAATATAAATAGAACAGGCTTACTTTGTGGTCAGTGACTAAAACCTTAATATTAGGCAGTGGTGGAAAGTAGCTTTACTTCGTTACTGTACCTTACTTAAGTACATTATTCAAGTATCTGTACTTTACTGGAGTAGTTTTATTTTGAGTAACTTTTACTTTTACTTCACTACATTCCAAAGCATAAGATCATACTTTTAACTTCACTACATTTCATAAAACATATTGTTACTCCCTATAATATATCACGTGCTCCGACACGCAGAAGCGGTGTCTGATTCATCATGAACGAACTGAGTCTTTTCAAAATAAACTTTTAAATCGGATCGCGAATCGCACCAAACGATTCGTTTACGAATTAGAATGATCCGATTGCAGCAGTTCTGGAGTCGACCACTCACTGATTCAAATGAACCGTTTAGTGCGAGTCTACAGAAGTAAGAACCGGGAGATCTTGTGAGCGCCTGCGTCTGATGTTGCTAAAAGCAAGTTATTAATGTAGAAATTTAGGATTAATTATTGTAACTGAAGATCATATTTTTTATTATTTATTTTATATATTTTATTTTGATAATTTAGAATTATTACTGAAATACAACCTTTTTTTGTTTCAAACAGTTCATTGAACAATAATAAATGAAGTAGCTACCTGAAGCTGACAATAAAGTAAATGTATAATAATTAGCACAGATGATTAATTTAGTGCTGTAAACGCGCGTGAGGGGCGGAAACGCGCCGCGGAGCGTCAGACACGCGTGAGGACCAAACACAGCAGAATGGTAGGAAACTTCACTCCTCTTATTATTTCTCTTTTACTATAGTGATTTATTTTTAGATACGTGATCTGAGTTTTTTATAGAGTTGTAGAGTTAGAGTTATTAGAGAAATAGAGTAATTTTTTACATTCTTTGGTCGAAGTTTTCAGATCGGCAATTCGGAGCCTGTTCACGACTCTGTTGATTCAGATCGGCACTTCGGAGCATGTTCGCGACTCCTTGATTCAGATCGGCACTTCGGAGCATGTTCGCGACTCCGTTGATTCAGATCGGCACTTCGGAGCATGTTCGCGACTCCGTTGATTCAGATCGGCACTTCGGAGCGTGTTCGCGACTCGGTTGATTCAGATCGGGACTTCGGAGCCTGTTCGCGACTCGGTTGATTTAGATCGCCACTTCGGAGCCTGTTCGCGACTCGGTTGATTCAGATCGGCACTTCGGAGCATGTTCGCGACTCCGTTGAATCAGATCGGCACTTCGGAGCATGTTCGCGACTCGGTTGATTCAGATCCGGACTTCGGAGCCTGTTCGCGACTCGGTTGATTCAGATCGGCACTTCGGAGCCTGTTCGCGACTCGGTTGATTCAGATCGGGACTTCTGGACTTCGGAGCATGTACGATACCCGGTTGATTCAGATCGGCACTTTGGAGAATGTTCGCGAATCGGTTGATTCAGATCGGGACTTCGGAGCATGTTCGCGACTCGGTTGATTCAGATCGGCACTTCGGAGCCTGTTCGCGACTCGGTTGATTCAGATCGGGACTTCGGAGCATGTTCGCGACTCGGTTGATTCAGATCGGCACTTCGGAGCATGTTCGCGACTCGGTTGATTCAGATCATCACTTCGGAGCATGTTCGCGACTCGGTTGATTCAGATCGGCACTTCGGAGCCTGTTCGCGACTCGGTTGATTCAGATCGGGACTTCGGAGCATGTTGGAGTTTCTTTTTTTTTTTTTATTCAGATCTGGACATCGAAGCAGGAAGTGTTTGTCAAACAGTTAATTGGTGGTAAATGAAAATTTGGACTTGAGGCTTTTTTTACCTGTCGATTCAGCATGTACATGGACCCACACAAAAGGTGGACACACTCTAGACTTAATCATCAGTAGGGCTCTTAACTTTTCATCCATTGTTATTAAGGACGTAGTGTCACAGATCGCAAGAGGCGAAGACTCAAGTGCAGGCAGATGGGAAGACTTTATTTATACGTCACCAAAATAAACAAAAACACAACTGAAACACACATACCATACTTTCTCCTACTGAATCAGATGAGACAGAGATACTACTTATTGGACCAAAAAGCAGTACACAGAATCTATTGGATTACAATTTGCAACTATGCATGTACTGTTATTATCTCTGCAACTTGTAATTTGAAAATCATATTTCCCATGTTACATGTAACTGCATTCTTCCATCTTAGAAACACTGCCAAGCTACAAAACACGTTACCTGTTTCTGATGCAGAAAAGCTAGTTCATGCATTCATGACCTCGACTGGACTATCGCAATGCAAACAAGCTAAAGGTAGTCCAAAATGTAGTGGCTAGAGTCCTTACCAAGAAAACATGATCATTACCCCAATTTCACACTCGCTGCACTGGCTACCTATTAAGTTCCTAGTTACAAAATATTATTACTTGCCTATTAGGCCCTTAATGGTTTAGCTCATGCGTACCTAACTAGTTTTCTACAATCCATCATGCTCCCAATGGTTGCACAACTCTGGACGTTTGGTGGCACCTAGGATAGCAAAGTTCACTAAAGGAGGTAGAGCTTTATTGCATTTGGTTCCCAAGCACTTGGTATAGCCTTCCTGATAGCATTCAGGTTTCAGACACATACTTTCTTGTTTAAATCTAGACGCATCTCTTTGGCCAAGCACTCAAATAATGCATCTCACAATCTTGTAGCAGTTATATCTGATAAAATGTACATTACTCCTTATCTTGGGTTGAAAAATCTTTTTTTGCTTGGTTGGAACAGCAGCTACACTACATTTCTGTTTGTTTCTCTGTTTCTGCCATGGGACTGGCATACCGTGGTAGGAATTACACAAGCTTTAGTCTGGATCAAGCCCTTACAAAGATCTGAGATATGATGCAAACCTCTCCGGCCCTCAGATGATGCCAACCCTGAAACAACATGCTACCAAATTTTGCTACATGTTTGATTGCAACATTTTGCTACATGTTTGATGTTTCTTTGCTGTTAAGTGTTCATCATCGGTTTGATTTACATAATTAACTGAATTTTACCATATTTCTGCCATATCTACATCAAACTGACAGTCACCACTGACAAGTTACTACTAAATATAATGTAGAAACTTAATTTTCAGTAAAGCTGCTTTGAAACTATTTGTTTTGTGAAAAGCGCTCCAAATAAACTGGTGTGATAGCATCTGCAATTGCCTGATGTCAAGAAGGGCAGCCAGAAGCCAATTTTCTCCAAGAAAAACATCAAGGAAGTTCTGCAGGAAGAACAATGATTGGACAGGAGAAGACTTGTGCAAAGTTAGCCTTTAAAACTTCATTATACCATAGAAACATGTGGACAAATAATGTGCAAATACTGAAGCAGCAAACTTTGCAGAACACAATTTATGTCATTGCCAAAACATTTGGCCATAACTGTAAGTAGCAGTAGGACAGTACTTTATATGCATGGCCACAAGAAAAATAAAAGTGTTTACAATGATATTTAAAGTAACTATGAAAATTATAACGAAATTAATATTTATATTTTAACACAAAATTATATATACTTTACAATTATATGTATATATACATTTTCTAGAAATCATTTGGATTTTACTTTTTTATTATGCATGCATTAAAAGCATGGTTATATTTCTATGGTTCTAGAACATATTTCGGGTTTGAATAGGTTAAATATTTTGCTTGCATGCAATACATATAAATGTGCATAAATGCATCAAAAGCTGTAATTTGTTTCCCCTTTGCTTTCGTTGGATGTTTTTCCTGTACTTATAAATAATTCATGCAGCCATTTACTCTAACCAATGACGTACCTCGTTTTAGGGCGAGCCTCCGCCACACAACCAATCAGAAGCGAGGAATCGGATCCGTGCCCTAGAGTGCATTTCGATGCGTGTCATGTGACAGACCTCTGTGAGAAATGCCAACATGGAACCGTGGCAAGGACGATGTTCTTCCCAACAATAACATTGAAAGGGGCATCTGGATTCATCCTATTTCGCACATCCACAATCTGGACATTTCAATCCATATTTACACAAGGTAATGAGGCTACGTATATCGTTTTACGTTCTGTAAACCAACCCGAAGTCGATTTTTTTTTAACAGAGGGTCAGATTCGATCTAAACGACCCGACTTTGATGAACTTGACACCTGTTTCTGAGAATGTTGTGGCCGTGTTGTCCAAAAGCCGCTGTTTTTGTCGCCTGTGTGTTGGAGCATGTGTGCAGGCCTGTTTTCCTGCCCTGCTGACGCACTTTTGTGAAACACATGTCTAGAGCCTCGTGTGTGTGTGTGCTATAGTTGAGCATTGCTGCTCTGTTGATGCCAGTTTTATTATGTCGTTCCTCTTGTAATTGGTTAAGTGTGCATTGTGATTTATGTTGTGATGGTGTTTTCAACACTTGGGTAAAGTTGGTTTTATATTCAGACATTCGGACTTCCGCGTTCAATAACTTTGTTAATATGCACTTGAAAAAGACACTTTCGGTCAAGTATCATTACCGACCATGATGAGTACATTTCAGAACACATTTTTATGTCGAACTCGACGTTTTAAAGACGCTGATAAACACGCTTACCTCTATGGAGTGTCGTGACGTCATCGCCTATCTGAGGGACTATCTACAAATTACGTGTTTCTATTAAAAATAAATAAAAACACAACTGTTTTTATTTATTTGCCTGCAAATGAATAAGAACTGTGTTGATTTGTTGGTTTTAACAATGATATAATTTATTTCAATAGGTTTTGAAAGCATGGGTCAACTTCTCTGAAGCAAGTTGGAACATCTAGTCTGGACACTACAGAACATACTAAAGCCCATGTCTTGCTGTTTTATTCACCTCTGTTTTTCTGATTTTAAGTATGATAAAGACTTAACAGTGTAACAGTGTTCTCCAGGTGTTGAATGAAAATGCAAAAAGGCTGAACTCTTTTATGTTTTTCTGTTTTATGACATCTTTGTTTAACATTAAACTCACAATTCATGTGCATTGATTGATGTTTACATTCCTGCAGAAATGTCACTTTGCATGGTACTGAATCCATCAGATTATTGACAAGTACTCAGAAATCATGACAGCAAACACGATGTTGATTGTGGATGAACATTTCTAAAACTATGGCAAAACTTTCCTCAAGATGGTTTATGAGAATTTGTGCTTAACATATATTAAATTTGTACCATCAATGTTTTTATGGGTTTCCACAATGACTTTTCCACAATCCACTTCAACAGCTTTTGAAAGAAGGAACCTAGTGCTAAGTTGCAAAATATTTATTTGACTCTCAATTACATACATTAAGTCTTTAATGTACAAGTATTTAATATAGATGTTCAAAAAGTACAGTACCATCACTGTATTCAGTTTCTCTATTTACACACCTTCAGTTCAATAACTTTTTAAAGGAGTCTCAAAACAAAACAAGCTGCTAAATAATTATCTGACCCTCTTCATCATATCAGGAGTACTGAAAGTACAATTATTTGCTCTAAAAGATACATTTGCAGCGTCCCTGTATTATACTGTATGTTTTTCTTCATAGAGACACCCCCTTCAGTTCAATAACTTTTTTAAAGAGGCTCACACTGTTACAAAACAAGTAGCTAAATAATTATCTGACCCTCTATAACATATCAGAAGTCTTGAAAGTAAAAGTGTTTTCTCTAAAAGATACATTAACAGCATCTCTGTATTATACAGGTCCATCACAATACATTAGAATTTCGTGGAAAAGTTCATTTGTTTCAGTAATTCAACTCAAATTGTGAAACTCGTGTATTAAATAAATTCAATGCAGACAGACTGAAGTAGTCTTTGGTTCTTTTAATTGTGATGATTTTGGCTCACATTTAACAAAAACCCACCAATTCACTATCTTAACAAATTAGAATACTTCATAAGTACACATTTTTAGTGAATTGTTTGCCTTCTGGAAAGTATGTTCATTTACTGTACATGTACTTAAATACTTGGTAGGGGCTCCTTTTGCTTTAATTACTGCCTCAATTGGCGGGGCATGGAGGCGATCAGTTTTTGGCACTGATGGGGTGGTATGGAAGCCCAGGTTTCTTTGACAGTGGCCTTCAGCTCATTTGCAATTTTTGGTATCTTGTTTCTCATCTTCCTCTTGACAATAGCCCATAGATTCTCTATATGGTTCAGGTCTGGTGAGTTTGCTAGCCAGTCAAGCACACCAACACCATTGTCATTTAACCAACTTTTGGTGCTTTTGGCAGTGCAGGCAGGGGCCAAAAATGATTGTGTATCCTAGTGAACCAAACTGAGAGACCATTTTGAAGGCTCAGGAAACCTTTCCAGGTGTTTTGAGTTGATTAACTGATTAGCATGTCACCATATTCTAATTTGTTGAGATGAAACAAGACCAAACAATGCAGATGAGGTGAAGGCCACTGCCAAAGAAACCTGGGCTTCCATATCACCTCAGCAGTGCCACAAACTATTCACCTCCATGCCACACCGAACTGAGGCAGAAATTAAAGCAAAAGGAACCGCTCCCAAATATTGAGTACATGTACAGTAAATGAACATACTTGTTGTACTAATTTATTATTATTATTATTGGTCCTATTAAGAATTCAAATTTGTAAAGCTAGTGAATTGGTGGGTATTTGTAAAATGTGAGCCCAAATCATCACAATTAAAAGATCCAAAGACTTAAACTACTTTTATTTTATTAGGGCCCGAGCACCGAGGTGCGAGGACCCTCTTGTATCTGCTTTGTTTTTTATTATTCTTCTTCTTCTTCTTCTTCTTCTTCTTCTCCCGAATGAATCGCATTTTTGAGGGCTTTAACATGCTCAAAAAGTCATGAAACTTTGCACACTCGTCAAACCTGGTGAAAATTTTCGTCTGATATAGGATTCAGAAGAGGGTGTGGCAAAATGGCTCGACAGCGCCACCTATACCAAGAAAATCAACAGCCTTCCAGCTATGTTTCACGTACATGCACGAAAATTGGCACACATATGTAACACACCAATACCTACAAAAAAGACTCTTGGAGCGAAATTCTAAACCCAACAGGAAGTCGGTTATTTTTAATATTATGAGCATATTTTGTGTAATTTTGGTCATTTCCATGTGTTGTATTTTAACGAACTCCTCCTAGAGAGTTCTTCAAATCAACACCAAATTTGGTATGCCTAATCTAAAGGCCTTTGCGATGTTAAATTGCGAAGATCCTGACTTTTCGTTGAAGGGCGTGTCCGTGGCGGCCTGGCGAATTTCGATGATTCGCCATGAAAAATGAAGTTGCTATAACTCACACACACAATGACCAATCTGCCCCAAACTTCACATGTTTGATGAGACACTGAAGCTGAACAGATTGACATGCCCATATTCAGTTATAGTCATAGCGCCACCTATTGGCAACAGGAAGTGACATATTTTACGCTCCGACGAACTACTCCTAGAAATTTTATGACATCAATGTCTTTTTTGTGGTCAGTCTAATCTAAAGGCCTGTGCGATGTTCAGTTGTGAAGATCTTGAGTTTTCGTTAAAAGGCTTGTTCATGGCGTCGCGACGAAGTTCGATGTCTCGCCATGTGAATAAAAGATGTTATAACTCAGGCATAAGATGTCCGATCTTCCCCAAACTTCACATGTGTGATAAGAGTCCTGGCCTGAACAGATCTTCAGGCCAATATTCCACCGGGTGTGGCAGAATGGCTCTATAGCGCCACCTATACACTTTCAACGGAGTGCGCCTCGAGCTATGTTTCACATACATGTACAAAAATTGGTACACACATGTAACACTCCAATACCTACAAAAAAGTCTCTTGGTACGAAATCCGGATCCCAACAGGAAGTCGGTTATTTTGAATTTTCCCTTCAAAATTGCTGTTGTTTTTGCCATTTTCAGGGGTTGTACTTTAACGAACTCCTCCTAGAGATTTATTCAGATCAACACCAAACTTGGTCAGGGTAATCTAAAGCCCTTTGCGATAATAAATTGCGAAGGACTTGAGGTTTCGTTAAAGGGCGGGTCCATGGCGGCCTGACAAATTTCGATGTTTCGCCATGAAAAAGGAAGTTGCTGTAACTCAGACATACAATGTCCAATCTGCCCCAAACTTCACATGTTGGATAAGACTCTTGACCTGAACAGATCTACATGCCAATATTCAGTTATAGTCATAGCGCCACCTATTGGCAACAGGAAGTTACATATTTTACACTGCGACAAACTACTCCTAGAAATTTTATGACATCAATGTCTTTTTTTGTGGTCAGTCTAATCTAAAGACCTGTGTGATGTTTAGTTGTGAAGATCTTGAGATTTTGTTAAAAGGTGTGTCCATGGCGCCGTGATGAAGTTCAATGTCTCGCCATGGGAATAAAAGATGTTATAACTCAGGCATAAAATGTCCGATCTTGCCCAAACTTCACTTGTGTGATAAGGGTCCTGGCCTGAACAGATCTGAAGGCCAATATTCCATCGAGTGTGGCAAAATGGCTCAATAGCGCCACCTATACACTTTCAACGGAGTGCGTATACACTTTAAACGGAGTGCGCCTTGAGCTATGTTTCACGTACATGTACAAAAATCGGTACACACATGTAACACACCAATATCTACGAAAAAGTCTCTTGGTACGAAGTCCAAATCCCAACAGGAAGTCAGTTATTTGGAATTTTCTCTGCAAAATTAGTGTTGTTTTGGCCATTTTCAGGGGTTAACGAACTCCTCCTAGATATTTATTCAGATCAACACCAAACTTGGTCAGTGTAATCTAAAGCCTTTTGCGATCTTAAATTGCGAAGATCTTGAGGTTTCGTTAAAGGGCGTGTCCATGGCGGCCTGACAAATTTCATTGTTTCGCCATGAAATAGGATGTTGTTGTAACTCAGGCATAAAATGTCCAATCCTCCCCAAACCTCACATGTTCGATAAAAGTCCTGCCCTGAACACATCTGAAGGCCAATATTCCATTATAATGATAGCGCCACCTGCTGGCAACAGGAAGATTGGCACATATATGGAATAAACATTGATATATTCTACTTATATTTATGAGTTTAAACGCATATTTCTCACCGTTCACCTATTAACTAAAGCCACTCACTGCCGGTGAGCCCGGGTGCGAGGGCCCGTTCATCGCTGCTTGCAGCTTTAATTTATAAATGTAATTAATACACAAGTTTCACAATTTGAGTTGAATTACTGAAATAAATGGACTTTTCCACGACATTCTAATTATTGAGATGCACCTGCATGTTGTGCCTTTAGAGAGACACCTTCCAGTTCAATAACTTTCTACAAGAGGCTTAGACGGTTACAAATTCTTGAAATACAAGTATTGGTCATAAAACATACATTTGCAGCATACCTGTTTCTTCATAGACACACCGTAACTTCAATTCCAGTTCAATACCTTTCCAAAGAGTTTCACACGGTTACACCACAAGCTGCTAAATAATTATGTGACAATCTTCAAAATATCAGAAGTCAGGAAATACAAGTATTGGCCATAAAACATACATTTGTAGCATCCCTGTGTTGCTTCATAGACACACCATAACTTCACTTCCAGTACAATATCTTTTTCAAAAAGGCTCACACGGTTACAAAACAAGCTGCTAAATAATTATGTGACAATCTTCAACATATAAGAATCAGGAAATACAAGTATTGGCCATAAAACATACATTTGTAACATCCCTGTGTTGCGTCATATACACACCATAACTTCACTTCCAGTTCAATACCTTTCCAAAGAAGGCTCACACGGGTACAACACAAGCTGCTAACTAATTACGTGACCCTCTTCAACATATCAGAAGTCTTGAAATACAAGTATTGGCCATAAAACATACATTTGCAGCATCCCTGCTCCATAGACACACCATAACTTCACTTCTAGTACAATATCATTTTAAAAGATGCTCACACGGTTACAAAACAAGCTGCTACATAATGATGTGGTGATCTGGTGACTGTGGAGGCAGTTAAGTGAACTTATTTTCATGTTCAATAAACCAGTATGAGATAATTTGAGCTTTGTGACATAGTGCGTTATCAGAAGATGGGTACACTGTTATCAAAAAGGGATGGACATGGTCAGCAACAGTAATCAGGTATGGCATTTAAACAATGCTCAGTTGGTACTAAGGGGCCCAAAGTGTGCCAAGAAAATATCTCTCTCACCATTACACCACCACAGTGTATTTTCGTCCACACAGCTGCCGCTCAATGGACAATCTCTGTAAACTCTAGAGAAGGTTTCACGTGAAAATCCTAGTAGATCCACCTTTTTTTTTAAATACTCAGACCAGCCCATCTATGACCAACAACCATTCCACGTTCAAAATCACTTAAATCCCCTTTCTTCCTCATTCTGATGCTCGGTTTGAACTTCAGCATGTCGTCTTCACCTCATCTAGATTCCTAAATCTATTGAGTTGCTGCCATGTGATTGGCTGATTAGCAATTTGTGTTACCATGCAATTGAACAGTTGTACCCAACAGAGTGGCCTGTATATGTACTGAATGTGTGTGCTGTCTTTCATGGAGATTATGTGCCACTACTGGAAAAGGTTGGCCATAGACATTTTGCTGGCATCAGGTATAAAGCACTTTGAACAAACAGTTTATTTCCATGTTAGACACACAGAGATTAATTATAATCCTATCTACTTTCTAATAATTGCAGTGTCAAAACAGGTGTTTTGCTCTGTATGTGTAAAATCAGAAAAAGGCCAAACAGAGGAGCAAAGCACCAGGGTATTCACTATGCCATTTCTGCCTGTTGACTTCATATGTAAATTGAAAACAAGCGTTTTTTGGTAAGCTCTTATAGGAGCTTATGCTGAAAGTGTGTTTAAACAGCAATAAAGGTGTCTTGCGTATTCGATATGTTATGGAATTACTTTTGTAGTGTTTGGTTTATGTTTGATATTAGTCGTTTGGTGTACTCAAGGATTACTCATTTATATTATTTATATTCTTCAGTTGACACATATAAGGTACATTTTCTTATCATTAAGTAATGTTTCAACAGGATGTAGGATAAGAAACCACAGTTGCATCTGTATTTTTAACTGAGCTTATCTGTATCACCTCATTGTCATGTCATATCAACCCTGTGCTGACCTTTAAGGGTGGGGGGGGGGTGGAATTGTTGACATAAGATATAAAAACATTTTACATGTACCAATCAGACAAAAATTGTGTGGTGTATTCAGATGATGTAACCCCGAGTCTGTTTTCCTGTTCCTTTTATTTTAATATTTCATTCTTATCAATTATAATTATTACTTATGATCAAGGTAAACCGGAACCGGGAACACTTCCCATAACACCCGATGTATTTGCTACATCGGTAGAAGAATGGCATCTACGCTAATCTTAGTCAGTGTATCTCTTATTCTGAGGTCACCGTAGCCACCAGATCCAGTCTGTATCCAAGTCAGAGGGTCACTGCAGCCACCCGGATCCAAAACGTATCCAGACCAGATGGTGGATCAGCACCTAGAAAGGACCTCTACAGCCCTGAAAGACAGCGGAGACCAGGACAACTACAGCCCCAACTGATACAGATCCCCTGTAAAGACCCTGTTTCAGAGGACCACCAGGACAAGACCACAGGAAACAGATGATTCTTCTTCCAATCTGGCTTTGCTGCAACCTGACATTGAACTGCTGGTTTTGTCTGGTCAGATGAGAACTGGCCCCCCGACTGAGCCTGGTCTCTCCCAAGGTCTTTTCTCCATTCTGTCACCGATGGAGGTTTGGTTCCTTGCCACTGTCGCCTCTGGCTTGCTTAGTTGGGGACACTTCATTTAAAACAATATCGTTAACTTGATTGCAAATGATTGCACAGATACTATTTAAACTGAGATACTAGTTTAGATAGCTAGTTTAGATACTATTTAACTGAGATGATGACATCACTGAATTAAAAAAAAAACATCACTGTCTGGACCAACCAGAAACCGTGGATGACAGGTGAAGTCTACAGACTCCTGAAGACATGGAACACTGCCTTCAGAGCAGGAGATGAGGTGGGCTTGAGAACAGCCAGGGCCAACCTGTCCTGCGGCATCAGAAGCCGCGTTTCCACCGCAGGAACTTTACCCAGGAACTAGGGACTTTGGCCTGGTACTTGGTGTGTTTCCACCGCAGGAACCAGGAACTAAATAAAGTTCCGGGTAAAAAAATGCCCCTCAGAAAGTCCCTGCTGGCGAGGTGGTACTTTTTCAAAGTTCCGGAACTTTCGGGGGCGGGACTTTGGCGCTAAACATTCTGATTGGTTGAGTTCACGCAGCATTGGTTTAGTTCAACCACCATTTATTCAGATCATTTTCAAAATATTACTGTTATTGTGTCATGAAATGTAATTTTAAAAGTATTTCAGGCGAGAATGTAGTTGTTTAAAACTTTAAAACTCGCCGATCTCAGAGAAGGTAAGCTCCACTCGATCAGCGGGAGCTCAGTCCTCATGTATCCGCAGAGAGTAGCCTCATCTCGGATAGATCTTCTGATATGTGCCGCTGGCTCTGATGTCTCTTCAGTGGTTAAACATAAAATATAATTCAGCTGTGGGGTAAATCTAACAGGTTTTCTTTGGTCTGTATTCAATTTATCTATATGTTAAAATGAAAATAAAAAAGGCAAGTCTAGATAATATTTCGTTTCATTGCAATGGCTGTATATAACGTTACACATATCCCTGAAGTAAGTAAATTTCTGCAGCTGTTATTATGTTTAAATGAAAACGAAAGGAGGCAGTGGTATTTTATATCCTATTTAGTTTTATTGTAAATATACCGAGGGGAAAATAACAGTAGCCAAAGCGATCTGAGTTCACGCAGCATTGGTTGAGTTCAAACACCATTTATTTGGATCATTTTCAAATATTACTGTTATTGTGTCATGAAATGTAATTTTAAAAGTATTTCAGGCGAGAATGTAGTTGTTTAAAACTCAAATCTATGGTTTATTTATAAACACAGCGCCTATTTAAAAATGTATTTCGCCGATCTCGTAGACGGTGAGCTCCACTTTCTTTGGTCTGTATTCAATTTATCTATATGTTAAAATGAAAATAAAATATTATAAATATAATATTTCGTTTCATTGTAATGGCTGCATATACACATATCCCTGAACTAAGTACATTTCTGCAGCTGTTATTATGCTTAAATGAAAACCAAAGGAGGCAGTGGTATTTAATATCCTATTTCGTTTTATTGTAAATATACAGAGAGGAAAACTACAGGATTCGCGTCGTCGCTGACATCACACTCCCCAGTCGAATGCATGAAGTCAGAACTAACTACTAATGATGCACGTCCAAAATCAGCGTATCTATTTTTTTTTTTTTTTTTAACTTTTTTTATAAATCAGCGGTACTTTGTATTGAGAAACGCGCAGACCTACGTCACCAGTCTATTTGCCTAATCTACCCGGTACTTTACACCGTGGTGGAAACGCAGAAAGCAACAGGTCTGGGGGGAAAAAAGTTCCTGGTACAAATGTTCCGGGTAATTTCGGTGGAAACGCGGCAAGAGAGGCTAAGAGACAGTACTCCAGGAAGTTAGCCCATCCATTCAGTGACAGCAGAGACACTCAGAGCCTGTGGCAGGGGATACAGACCATTATGGTCTACAAGCCCCCACCACAGACCTGTGACAACAACACCTCTCTGCTGAATGAGCTGAACACCTTCTTCCCTTGCTTTGAGCAACAAAACAGCACCACTGCACAGAAGACTCCACCTCCTCCCGGTGACCAGGTGATAACGCAGACCCCAGACAACGTGAGGAGATCCTTCAGCAGGATCAACGCACGCAAAGCTCCGGGTCCAGACAACATTCCTGGGCATGTACTGAGAGACTGTGCAGCAGAACTCACTGATGTCTTCACAGACATTTTCAACATCTCACTTAGTCAGGCTGTTGTTCCCACAAGCTTCAAAATTACCATCCTTAATTCCAGTCATGAAGAAGCCATCTCCATCCTGCTTCAATGACTACCATCCTGTTGCACTTACTCCCATCCTCATGAAGTGCTTTGAAAGGCTAGTCATGCACCACATCAAGTCTGCCCTCCCCCCTCCCTGGACCCTTTCCAGTTTGCATATCGGTTCAACCTGTCTACCGATAATGCCATCGTCACTGAGTCCACTCAGCACTCACACATATAGACAAAAAGGACTCATACGTCAGAATGCTGTTCATAAACTTCAGTTCAGCTTTCATCACAATCATCCCTCAACAGCTCATTTACAGTACAAACTGGTCCAGCTTAGGCTTAACACTTTGCGGTGCAACTGTCTGTTGGACTTTCTGACTGGAAGGCCTCAGGCAGTACGGGTCGGCAGTAACACATCCAGCACCATCACACTAAATACTGGGACCCCCCAAGGATGTGTGCTGAGCCCCCTCCTCTTCAAGCTGCTGACCCACGACTGCATACCATCACACAACTACAACCTCTTTATTAAATTTGCAGATGACACGACTGTGGTGGGTCCCATTAGACAACAATCTCTCTGTGAATGTGGAGAAGACAAAGGAGATTGTTGTTGACTTCAGGAGAGCACACACTCAGCATGTTCCTCTGACCATCAATGGTGCGACTGTGGAGAGAGTGAGCAGCACCAAGTTCCCGGGTGTGCACATCACAGAGGACCTCTCCTGGACTGAAAACACAGAAGCACTGGCCAAGAAATCACAGCAGCGTCTCTACTTCCTCTGCAAACTGAGAAGAGCCAGAGCCCCACCCCCGATCATGTACACCTTCTACAGAGGCACCATCGAGACCATCCTGTCGAGCTGCATCACTGTGTGATATGGCGCCTGCAACGCGTCCTGCTGAAAGACTCTGCAACGCAAGTGAGAGCAGCTGAGAAGTTCATTGGTGTCTCTCTCCCCTCCATCCAATATATATATATATATATATATATATATATATATATATATATATATATGCATAGCTGCTTTTCAAAGTCAACTAAATGTATTACATAAGCCAATCCCCATGGTATAGTGTTCCCTTTGGAGTGTGCTTAATAACAAAGTGATTTGGGGTTAACTTGGGCAAATACTGCAAAATTATGGAACTGTTAAGGTAGAAGTAGCATCAGGACCATGGACAGTGGCATAAAATAAAACCTAGTTTTCCTTTAAATTTAAAAAATGTCTAATTTGTTTCAGGTTTAATGCTTAGTACAATATTCTGTATGGTTTATATATATATATGTATATAAATATAAATATATATATGTATATATATATATATATATATATATATATATATATATATATATATATATATATATATATATATATATATATATATATATATGTATATATATATATATTACATGGATGTTGTAATGTATCTTTTAGAGCAAATACTTGTACTTTTAAGACTTTTGATATGATGTAGAGGGTCACATAATTATGTAGCAGCTTGTTTTGTAACAGTGTGAGCCTCTTAAAAAGTTATTGAACTGGAAGTGAGGGTAAGTGTCTCTATAAAGAAATACAGAGATGCTGTAAATGTATCATTAAGAGCAAACACTTGTTCTTGTAAGAATTTTGATATGATGAAGAAGTTCAGATAAATATTTAGCAACTTGATTGGTAACAGTGATAGCCTTCTTTGGAAAGGTATTGAACTGGAAGTGATGTTATGGTGTGTCTATGAAGAAGCACAGGGATGCTGCAAATGTATGTTTTATGGCCAATACTTGTATTTCAAGACTTCTGATATGTTCTACAAGGTCACATAATTATTTAGCAGCTTGTTTTGTAACTATGTGAGCCGTCTTTGGAAAGTTATTGAACTGGAAGTGAAGTTGTGGTGTGTCTATGAAGAAACACAGGGATGCTGCAAATGTAGGTTTTATGGCCAATACTTGTATTTCAAGACTTTTGATATGTTTTACAAGGTCACATAATTATGTAGCAGCTTGTTTTGTAACAGTGTGAGCCTCTGTTAAAAATGTATTGCACTGGAAGTGAAGTAATGCTGTGTCTATGAAGAATCACAGGTATGCTGCAAATGTAGGTTTTATGGCCAATACTTGTATTTCAAGACTTCTGATATGTTCGACAAGGTCACATAATTATTTAGCAACTTGATTGGTAACAGTGTGAGCCTTCTTTGGAAAGGTATTGAACTGGAAGTGAAGTAATGCTGTGTCTATGAAGAATCACAGGTATGCTGCAAATGTAGGTTTTATGGCCAATACTTGTATTTCAAGACTTCTGATATGTTCTACAAGGTCACATAATTATTTAGCAGCTTGTTTTGTAACTATGTGAGCCGTCTTTGGAAAGTTATTGAACTGGAAGTGAAGTTGTGGTGTGTCTATGAAGAAACACAGGGATGCTGCAAATGTAGGTTTTATGGCCAATACTTGTATTTCAAGACTTCTGATATGTTTTACAAGGTCACATAATTATGTAGCAGCTTGTTTTGTAACAGTGTGAGCCTCTGTTAAAAATGTATTGCACTGGAAGTGAAGTAATGCTGTGTCTATGAAGAATCATAGGGATGCTGCAAATGTATATTTTATGGCCAATACTTGTATTTCCTGACTTCTGATATGTTGAAGAGGGTCACAAAATTATGTAGCAGCTTGTTTTGTAACAGTATGAGCCTCTTTTAAAAAGTTATTGCACTGGAAGTGAAGTAATGCTGTGTCTATGAAGAATCACAGGTATGCTGCAAATGTAGGTTTTATGGCCAATACTTGTATTTCAAGACTTCTGATGTGTTCTACAAGGTCACATAATTATTTAGCAACTTGATTTGTAACAGTGTGGGCCTCTTTTAAAAAGTTATTGAACTGGAAGTGAGGGTCAGTGTCTCTATACAGAAATAGAAAGATGTTGTAAATGTATCATTAAGAGCAAATACTTGTTGTTTTAAGACTTTTGATATGATGAAGAAGGTCAGATAAATATTTAGCAACTTGATTGGTAACAGTGATAGCCTTCTTTGGAAAGGTATTGAACTGGAAGTGAAGTAATGGTGTGTCTATGAAGAATCACATGGATACTGCAAATGAAGGTTTCATGGGCAATACTTGTATTTCCAGACTTCCGGGATGCTCTACCAGGTCAGATAATTATTTAGCAACTTGATTGGTAACAGAGTTAGCCTTCTTTGGAAAGCTATTACCCTGAACGTGAAATAATAGTGTGTCTATGAAGAAACACAAGGTTGCTGCAAATGTAGGTTTTATGGGCAATACTTGTATTTCAAGACTTCTGGGATGCTCTACCAGGTCAGATAATTATTTAGCAGCTTGTTTTGTAACTGTGTGAGCTTCTTTTAAGAAGGTATTGAATTGCAAGTGAAGTAATGGTGTGTCTATGAAGAATCACATGGATACTGCAAATGTAGGTTTCATGGGCAATACTTGTATTTCCAGACTTCTGGGATGCTCTACCAGGTCAGATAATTATTTAGCAACTTGTTTTGTAACTGTGTGAGCCTCTTTTAAGAAGGTATTGAACTGCAAGTGAAGTCATGGTGTGTCTATGAAGCAATAGAGAGATGTGGTAAATGTATAATTTAGAGCAAATCCTTGTTCTTTTATGACTTCTGATATGATGAAGAAGGTCAGATTAATAGCAACTTCATTGTTAACAGTGTGAGCCTTTTTTTGCAGACGTATTGAACTGGAAGTGATGTTATGGTGTGTCTATTAAGAAACACAGTGATGCTGCATATGCATGTTTTATGGCCAATACTTGTATTTCAAGACTTCTGATATGTTCTACAAGGTCACATAAATATTTAGCAGCCTGTTTTGCATCAATGTCAGCCTTTTTTTAAGTTATTGAACTGGAATTTGTGTCAGTGGACAAGTGCATAGGTATGGATCTTTTTCAATGTCTACACTACATACATCTACAATACAAGACTGGATTTATGTTAACTTGGGTCACATAAATATATCGCTACTTTAGCATGTTCCCTTCTTTCAAAAGCTGTTGAAGTGGGTGACTTGTCATTGAGGAATCCCATAAAAACAGTGATGGTCAAATTAAATATGTGAAGCACAAATTCTTTATAATCCATCTTGAAGAAAGTTTTGCCATAGTTTTTGAAATGTTCACCCAAAATCAACATTGTGTTTGCTGTCATGATTTCTGAATACTTGTCAATAATCTGATGGATTCAGTACCAGGCAAAGTAACATTTTTGCAGGATTGCAGACATTAATCAATGCACATGAATTGTGAGAGTTTAATGTTAAACAAAGATTTCATAAAACAGAAAAACATCAAAGAGTTCAGCCATTTTTTCCAATCAACACCTGGAGAACACTGTTACACTGTTACGTCTTTCTTATACTTAAAATCAGAAAAAAACAACAAAGGTGAATAAAATGCAAGACACGGCTGTAGTATGTTCTGTATGATCCAGACAAGATGTTCCAACTTGCTTCGGAGAAGTTGACCCATGCTTTTAAAACCTATTAAAAGAAATCATATGTCATTGTTAAAACCAACACATCAACACAGTTCATGTTCATTTTGAGGTAAATAAATATATAAAAATGTTGTTTTAACTATGCCATTAACTATGTTCAAGAGATTACACTTGATTTTCCACTTGTCTGAATTGTTAAATTATACACTAAATTATACTTTATGTACGTTTATTATTTTTTAATTCTTAAACATATCTTCAAACACCATCTGTATAATTTCTATTGTTGCTCAAGGAAAACCTATAGCATTAGAAGACATCATGTAAGTGATATTTGCTGGCACATTTGTGGTTGGCTCTAGAATACTTGTCTGATCGCACACAATGAAAAAAAAAACATCGAACTTTTTAGACGGTGCCTAACGAATATCCAGCACTACGTTGGACATTCAGCGGACATTCGCTTCTAAATATGCCATAAAAACAATATTTGGCCATTTTGATCGATTTTGAAACCATTCTGTTTGGTTCACAATGATGTCGCTGATCAGAATATGCCAAGAAAAACTTTCTTGCACATATAATTTGAAAGTTATTGAACGCGGAAATGTGGGAAAAGTGGCGAATGTGCGAATATAAAACCAACTTTACCCAAGTGTTTTCAACAACCCCTCCTCTTTCCATCCCATAAACCTCGGTGCTTTAATGTCTGCAAACATTGTGATGATGAGCATGGGCGCATGTAAATATTGCCCCCAGAACGGTTTGGACCCTTATCAAAAAGCATTTTTTTTTTATTGCATCAGATTAAAACATTACAACAATTGTAAGCTAACCTAACTACATACAGACCATCTGACCTTAAGGTGATTCGTATCGGATGTAGAATTAAGTTATGAATCAAAAGTTGTCCAATTGTTTTATATATTACTTTAAAAAAAAATATATATATATTTTTTTTACAGCTTTTGATGTTAATCTAAGTTGACCAATGAATAAGGTTTCATCATGTAGTACTAGATAAACAAATATCCTGCCAATAATTTGTGAATAATTAATTAACTTTTATTGTAAATATATGTGTGTGTGTGTGTGTGTGTGTGTGTGTGTGTGTGTACTGTACAGACCAAAAGTTTGGACACACCTTCTCATTCAAAGAGTTTTCTTTATTTTCATGACTATGAAAATTGTAGATTCACACTGAAGGCATCACAACTATGAATTAACACATGTGGAATTATAAATGGAATTATATACATAACAAAAAAGTGTAAAAAAAAAAAAAAACTGAAAATATGTCATATTGTAGGTTCTTCAAAGTAGCCACCTTTTGCTTTGATTACTGCTTTGCACACTCTTGGCATTCTCTTGATGAGCTTCAAGAGGTAGTCACCTGAAATGGTCTTCAACAGTCTTGAAGGAGTTCCCCGAGAGATGTTTAACACTTGTTGGCCTTTTGCCTTCTGTCTGCGGTCCAGCTCACCCCTAAACCATCTGGATTGGGTTCAGGTCCGGTGACTGTGGGGGCCAGGTCATCTGGCGCAGCACCCCATCACTCTCCTTCCTGGTCAAATAGCCCTTGATGCCTTCAGTGTGACTCTACAATTTTCAAAGCCATGAAAATAAAGAAAACTCTTTGAATGAGAAGGTGTGTCCAAACTTTTGGTCTGTACTTTATGTATATATAATATCTATATCTATCTTTCTATCTATCTATCTATATTAGTATTATGTAAGTGTGTGTATATGTACGGTATATGAAATATATTTATGTCATGTATATGAAATATAAATAATATTATATAATATATACTTTTTTCATCGTTTTTTTTGTTGTTGTTGTGGAATGTGACCTGGAAATGTATTCACTTATATTTTTTATGTCTAAAGTGTCCAAATACTTTATCGTGCCACTGCACTACTTATCCTGGTTATTCCATTTCTAACTTCTTCTTTTTTTTGTAGTGTTTACAAATCGTGGCAACACCTTCAGCCTTCCTCTGATCTGCACACCAACAAATGGTCTCCATAAGTGACAAAGTGGTGGCCACTGCTAATGAATCGTTTGCGGACCATGCCTTGGCCACCTTGCCCTTCGTGGAAGTGGCAGGCAGTGAGAGCAGCGAGAGGGGCAGCTCCATCTCATGCTCCAGTCCCGAAACCGGAGATGCTGGAGCTCAGCTCGACTACAGCCCTGGGTTGGAAGACGAGGACGATGGGCCGCTGCAGATCTTTTTCGACTCCACGGAGGAGATGTTGACTCAGCCGCCCAGGATGCCTGATTTTATACCCCAGCTCTCCAGCACCTTTTCTCCAACCCTGGAGGACATTGAGGAGTTCTTGTTGGAGAAGATGGAGCTTTTAAGTGATGCTCCTCTTAGTCCAGAGGAAAAGGCAAAGGAGGATGAGCCTCCCATACAGCCGTCTTCCCCCGTTGACATAGAGCCGAAATTCAGCCCGACGACAATGTCTCCTAATGCTCAGAGTGTTAACACCACGGCTAGTGCTACGCCGTTGCTCATTGGTGCTCCATTTGTGTTTCAATTGCAACCTCTCCAGCTAAGCCACACCCTCCCACAGCCAGACACCCAATCGGGTGTGGCCAGTGGGCTTCAGGTGGCCCATCTGGTGCTTGGTGTCCAAGGGGCACAGAACATTACCCTCCTTTCACCGCAGGTGCCCTCAGCAACTCTCCTCCCCATTGTTGGTGAGGCCGTCAACCAAGACCAAAAGTATGTGAAGATCGCTCCCTTGCCTATTGCCATCAGGGCGGTCGGAATAGCGGGCACAGGCCTGGTCAAAGCCATCACACCACGTCCATCCAGGTCCTCCACGGAAACCTTGCGGGTACATAAATGCTCTCACCCTGGGTGTGAGAAGATGTACACCAAGAGCAGCCACCTGAAGGCTCATTTCCGCAGACACACAGGAGAGAAACCCTACCTGTGCAGCTGGCCAGACTGTGGCTGGAGGTGAGTGTCGAAACTAGAAAATAATCGACTTGAAAGACAGATGATTAAAATGAATTCTCTTTGCTTTCTTAACAGTCAAGTCACATTTATTTCAGTAGCGTTTAATACAGTACAGATCGTTTCAATGCAGTTGCACAGTAATAAACAAGAAACATATTAAAGTAAAATACAATTTTAGCAGCTCTAAAAAGACAAAGTGTCATTATTCAGTTCAGTTTAGTTTAGTGATGATTCAGATTACTTAAATAACAATGTAAATGTTGCTATAGTTCAACTATAAAGCAGCTCTACACAAGATAAAAGTGTCATTTTACACTGTTTTGGTCTTATGATGTAATATTCGTTGGAGCACAAAATGTCTTAATATTTCATAAAAACCTTCCCCATCTTTGAAACAACTTTTCTCTTTGGCTGATGTCATCTAGGCTGAACAAGCCATTGCTAATGCCTGGTAGCATTGGATTGCACAAGACTTTTTAAAATGTTTTTGAAAGATGTCTCTTATGATTAACAAGGCTGCATTTATCTGACCAGAAATATGTGCGTGTTTAAAAGAAAAAAAAAGGTGCTGCTTCATATTTTTGTAGAAAGCATGATCCTTTTTTCAGGATTCCTTGATCATTATAAAGTTCAAACAACTGCATTTATATGATTTTCAAACCTTTTGTGGCATTAAAAATATATTTACTGTTACTTTTGATCAATTAAATGTGTCCTTGCTGAATTGAAGTATTAATAAAAATAAAAAGTATTAAAAGTTGGCCCCAGTTTTTTTGAATGGTAGTGTATTTGGTGCAAAACGTGTAAATGTAAGGAAATTTAAAAATAATGAAATGTCATTGAAATGTATAAATTTATATATATATATATATATATATATATATATATATATATATATATATATATATATATATATATATATATATATTATATAATTATAATTTTTACTTATTTTTTGTTGTTGTTTTGTAGCAATGCTCAAAATATCTAGAAATATCTCTTTGTGAGAGCAATTTCAATAAAATGATTTTTAGAAAATGTTTATCTAGTACTAAATGATGAAAGTTTATTCATTGGTCAACTTAGATTAATATCAAAAGCTGTAATAAGACCTTGATTGAATGATTTGGGCTGATGTGGATGTCCTGCTGTGTTTTGTGCATTAAAGGTTCTCTCGCTCTGATGAGCTGTCCCGCCATCGGCGCTCTCACTCGGGAGTCAAGCCTTATGAGTGCACAATGTGTGACAAAAAGTTCGCCAGGAGTGACCACCTGTCCAAACACACTAAGGTGCACCGGGGTCCTCGTGCCGGCAGACTGGTCAGGGCAAACGTCTGATCGCCGCATAAACCTGGAGTGTGATTCCTGGAGTCTGAGAGGGAAAGCTATGATACCTACAGTATACAGGCTCACAGCCCGTAACCTTCCGCCTTCATTCTTGTCTCGGTTTCTTCCCCCACTTTTTTATCGTTTATCTTGGTGCTACAGTCAGCTAACTTGAAACTCAGGGATGTGATTGTTAAGCTCAAAGCAGATTTCTGGCTTTTTGGTGGGCTGAAGTAAAGCTCACAGTCGATTTCATCACGTTTCGTCCTTCGCTGGTGTCGAGCTACAGGTTGAGCTGCAACAGATTTCCAGATCTGTATTTATTGCCTTTAAACAGAGGTTGCAGGAAGTCTGGTGATCTAAAGGGCGATACACAGGCTAATTTGAAGAAATGCGTTTCTTGTACAGTTTGTGAAGATTGTGTTAAAGATCTAACCAGGTGAAAACATAAAAGGACCAGAGTGTTAAAACCAGATTGAAGAAGAATTTCCCTTAAATTAAGACGAAATGCACTATAATTTAGGCTATGCTCATCAAGCATGGGCTCTGTCAGGGTGAATCTCAAGAAAAATGCTATAGAAATGCAATATTTAGTCCCACAAAATGCAATCAAAAATAATGTTTTACTTGTGTGTTGCATAAAGAATAGTTCTTATGACAGTTAAGTATATTTAAAACTATAAAATGTCAGTAACCATATAAACATGCAAAAAGCAGCATATTTTCATCAGTGTAATGTAAAAACATCTCATGATCCTATTGTAAAAAAATACAAAAATTAATCAAAAACCATATTGCTCAGCAAAATATATTTAAATGATATAGTACTATTGTTCGTGTACATTATGGTAATATTAGTTGTTCAAATTAATTGAGACATTTTTTTATCTTTATCTTACAGTCATGTGAATCAGATTGTTCTTTGCAGAGAAATTGGGGTGGACAAATGCACTTAATTGACATTAAAATAATGTCACAATATGAAAGAAGTCATTTTATTTCATTCAAATAATTTTATTTGACATTTCTCGTGAGATTCACCTTATTAAAGTACTCTGCTGGAGTACAGCGCTTTTAAAATGAATTATTACAGAATGCAAAATTAGGTCTGATGCAGTTATTTGTGACATGTCACAGTGTTTTAGAATATATTTTACTTTTTTATGTTATGTTTTATGTAAACATTTTAGTCCCCGCCCCTTCCTTTTCGTGCAAACCCAATCGCGTTGAAATATCTGTAATTTTCATGGCCCAATCACATCCCTGCGCCAGCTGAAGGCTAATTATGCATCAAGTTGCTCTCCACATTTTTTTTTTCTCGTGCCTCATCTCTCTCAGTCTATTGAGAGCGAATGCCAAACCAGGGGTCCCGTGTCTGTATGGGGCCGTGGATAACATCACTACATGTATGGATGAACTTTTGTACTGTAAAACATATAAGCTAGAAACAATTTTCTCTTCGATCAGTAATCACACAAAGAGAATTGTTTCCTTTATGTTGTCGTAATGTGCTTTTTGCATTAGATCAATGCATTTTTTCTACTTAGTGCCGTGTCACGGTTGATAAGCTAAATCGCTGAGGACAGGTGTTACTGTCCATAAAAAACTGGCAGCTGATCGCTTCCTGTCGAAATGAAGCTATCTGGACATCATTTTACCGATACGTCATTGAAGGCTTCAACTCTCATTAATTGGGACTGTGCTTAAGTTTCTTTTCAAAAAGGGTCATGTTAATCTACCACATGGAGTGAATTTCCTTGACATCATCTAGCCTTTTTACTTCTGGTCTTAAGTACTTTATGCATTATTTTTGTTCCCTCTACTTAGTAGCTCATGTAGGCTTTCTTGAACTATCAGGTGCTCGCTTAGTATCTGGACTTATCAATACTCTAAACTTTGTAGCAGTTTCTGAATGATCACGTAGGTACTTCTTTTTTAATATCACATCGAGAGCATCCTGATTTACAGTGTTTCCACTAGTACTGTCATGTAAGATCTTCAGTTTCTTGTTCTCTCTCTTTTTTTTTTTTTTTTTGAAGGGAGATGTCTGTTTTGGGGAATTATAACATTATTTTCCCTTGCAAGGGCTCATCCTTGATTTTTCTGCCGCCACCTTCAACCCAATAAAGGCGTTAAATTATTTCCTTTATCTACAACATCATGTTAATGCATTAACAGTTTCCATTTACACAGACCATCCGACTATAGCTTCTCTCATACCATATAGATGGTCAAAGTTGGTCAAATTTAGATTATATTTTTTGAATAACTGAAAAATTCTATTTTCCAATGTATTTTCCCTTTTTTGGGAAGCTGTGTCACCTTCAAGGTTTAGACGAGTCTAATTGGCTATTCAAAGGAAAGTTCTGGGTTAAATATAAATTAAATCTTGACTTGACATACTAACTCTAACCATTATTATATGAAGGTAAACATATGAATTAGTTTTTTCTGACAGTGTGAAAATCAATGTTTTTGTGTCATTTATAAACTATATTAGTATGTTTTTTTTTTTTTATGTTAATTTCATTTAAATTGTATACACATTTTGTCATATATACACCGGTAGTTTTTTTGTTAGTATTTCTTTTTAGCTTTATTTTTATTTCAGTTGTATTTTTTAAGTCATTTTACTACAACTTATTTCAGTTAGTTGTTACATTTTCATTTAGACAATTTAAATGATTTATATGATTACATCATTTTAATTCGTTTTTTTTAAATATATTTTCAGCTTTCATTTTAATTAGAATTTTTATGCTTTTGTCATTTTATGTTTAAATATTTCAAAATTAGATTTCAGTTCTTTTTTCAGTTTTATTTTTTGTTATTTTAGTACTTCATATTATTTTATTTCAGTTATAGTTGCAAAGGCAACATTTATCCAACTGTATAGTTTTAGATTTATTTAACAATAACGATGCAAAGTGCAAAGATATCAGCAAGAGAGGAATTACGGTAGTTATGCGTAACCAGAAGCTTTATCAGCCTATTTTAGACAAAATTAAGACTAAAATTAAAGATTAATTAATAAACATTTTTGTATGTACAGGTGCATCTCAAAAAAATTGAAATATCACGGAAAAGTTTAATTTAATTAAAAAAAGCAAACTTTCTTATATTCTAGATTCATTGCACACTAACTGAAATATTCAATATATAAAAAAAAATAAAAATTCAGTATCTCAATTTTTTAAAATATTTTTTCAAGATCAATCAAAAAATGATTTACATAACAGAAATGTTCAAGATCTCCAAATCAGGTTTAATTATCTCAATACTTGGTTGGGGCTCCTTTTGCCCAGGTTGCTTTGATAGTGGTCTTCAGCTCCTCTGTATTGTGTGTCAGATGTTTCTTATCTTCCTCTTCACAATACCACATATATTCTCTAAGGTTCAGGTCAGGTGAGTTGGCTGGCCAATCAAGCACAGGTCATCAAACCATTTGGAAGTGGTTTTGGCTCTGTGGACATGTGCTGAAGTCCTGCTGCAAAATGCAATCAGCATCGCTATAAAAAATGTCAGCAGATGAAAGCATAAAGTGCTCCAAAATCTCCTGGTAGATGGATAAATTGACTTTGGACTTGATAAAACACAATGGAGCACCACCAGCAGACGTCACAGCACCCAAATCATCTCTGACTTCAGAAACTTCACACTGGACTTTGGATTCTGTGCCTCTCCAGTCTTCCTCCAGACTCCAGACCTTGATTTCCAAATGAAATGCTAAATTTACTTTCTTCTGAAAAGAGGACTGTGGACCACTGAGCAACAGTCCAGTTCTTTTTCTCCTTACCCCAGGTGAAATGCTTTTGATGTTTTTTCTGGTTCAGGAGTGGCTTGGTTCTGTGGATTTAACAGCAGTAGCTCTTTTCCTGAAGACGTCTGAGTGTGGTGACTCTTGATGCGCTGACTCTGACTTCAGTCCACCCTTGAATCAACTTTTCCTGACCATCTTCCCAAGGCTGTGGTCATCCCTGTTGCTTGTGCACCTTTTCCTACCTACCACAATTTTTCCTTCCAGTCAACTTTCTATGAATGTATTTCAATACAGCACTCTGTGAACAGCCAACCCTTTCAGCAGTGACCTTCTGTGGCTTACCCTCCTTGTGGAGGGGGTTGATTGTCTTCTGGACAACTGTCAAGTTAAGCAGTCTTTCCCATAATTGTGCTTGCATGTTCTAAACTAGCCCAAGAGAATCCCAGTATTTATACTCAAAATTAATCAAACTAATCAAGCTCAAAATGAAATATTACATTTTTTTAGATAATGATTTTTTATTTTCCTAAGCTGTAAGTCGTAACCATCAGAATTAAAAAAAAAAAAAAAAAACTCTTGAAATATTTCAGTTTGTGTGCAGTGAATCTAGAATATGAGAAAGTTTTTATTTTTATTTATTTTTTTTACTTTTCCATGATATACATTTTTTGTAAACACCTGAAAGAATGAATCCAAGTCACAGATGAACATTTCTTTAAAGAAAAACAAAAAACCTTGGTGTTTTATGGAAAATTGTTTGTAAAGAAGTGATTATGCTTTTTATGTTTCCCATGATTTTCTTTTCTGGATAAAGGCTTATTGTTGCCATTAGCACTCTTTTCTGGAGAATAACTGTAAAGAATCATCCACAGAAACCTTCTAGTAAAAGCATCAGTCACTGATCTTGTAGGAATGCTGGGTTTGTGCCTGCACTTATTTCCCATGTTTTTTCCCCGCAGTTTGGAAGGTGCGGTGGCTGGAACTGGCACAAGACTAAAATTACACTTTTAATCTGCCACTCTTTCCTACGCACAAGGCAAATAAGTACGAATGAGACAAAGTTATAAATAAATGACATCGGTGTCGGAAGGTGTGGTAAATTTCAATCCAATTGCATCAGAAGAGGGTGTTTACATGTGTATATGTGTTGTTAACAAGTGATCCCACATGTTTTTGGTAAGGAAAATATTATATTTTATGACACACTTGTTCTTCTGCGCTTGCCATTTTTTAATAACCTTTATCTATCTATCTATCATCTTTGTGTCATTAATCTAAATATCAAGTGAAGTCGAATTGAATGGATGTTAAATAAGAGTTTATTTTCACTCAAATAGTATTTTATATGTATTGATAGGTTAAATCACTTTATTGTGGTCATAGGTGAAATGAGACAGTCCATCTTGAGATTATCTACAGTGCATATAGAAAAGAAACAGCCCCCTTTAAAATAATCACATTTTGTTGCTTTGCACCCTGATTTGAAGACAGACACAGTTTTTGTTTTATCCAGCTGTATTTACTCTGTGCAACATATAACATCCGAGTAAACGATATAATACGGTTGGATAAATCAAAAACTGTGTCTATCTTTGTTTCAGGCTGACAAGCAACAGAATGTGAGGGCTGATTCTTTCTTACTGTACATGCTTTCAATGCACTTCACTGGCTACCCTGCATTTCTCATGCTGAATTTACATCTGGAGGATATTAACGCGATTCAAACTGGAGGGACCTCACTGTTTTATAGATGCATAAAATCCGAGCCTTTGTTGTGGAGTTTTATTGCTCGCTGTTGGAGTTATAAGTATTTAATCTGGTGGGCTTGTTGCTTCCTGTTTTGTGTTATTGTGGTTGCAGCTAAAAATATGAGTACGTTACGTGATGTGCAGATACTTTAGCGTTTCCTTTCCTCCTTCTCTGCCAGTTTTTTTTTCTTTTACACTGTAACGTAAATAAGGCGGAAAACCGCTTTAAATAACGTTAGTCGAATTACTATCAGCTCATGTTTAATGAGTCTAGAATTCGCTAACACTCCGTTAGCTGGCGGACTAGCATGCTATGCTAGCTGACCAACAAATAATTTTACACGATGTAAACGTCCAAGAAAACAGTCAGCATTTTTTGTTTTATTTTTTATTTTTGTTATTAATCCGTCGAAAAACTCTTTCAGGACCGATTCTGGAGAGCTAAACGCTTCTCAGGTGAGTTTGACAGACATTAGCTCGATGCTAACGAGCGAATCTTATTATATACTACAACAGGTTGTAGCTTATCATTTTTGGACGTCCGATTATATTTTCAATCATGTTATAATTTGTTAACTTTATAAGTATTGTAGAGGAATTTGAAAAGTAAAACGAATGATAAATGATGTACTTTGACCAGTTTGGACAGTTAAATGTGGTCGAGTTGACGTGGAGGTTTGCATACGTTACAGCAATCCACAATACATAAAGTTTTAGGTGATATTAAATGCTTGAATATACATTTAGGATTTATTATCACAGTTTTGCCAGCCTTTGGTTTTTGAATTTAAAGTTCAAAACAAAGGTATATGTGTAGTTTCAATGTTTAGCTTAATTTAAACGATTTATATATTCTATATGGATGAAATTTGTCATGAGATGAGAACTACAATCAAAACCATTCAGATTTATTTGTACAGTTATTTATTTATTATTAACGTGCTTCATTACCTTGTTTTGTACTTAAAGTGTAATTAAGGGTCATTTAGATCTTTAATAATTGGAGAGAAAAAAAATATGCATTAACAAAATATACATCAAATTGTAGCCATTAAATTAAAGATGCACAAGTTTCACATTTACAGTATGCAATCACTGTCATCATGCAACAGGCCACAATTTTGAGCTATATTTAATTCCTGATGATATCTATGTTCATTTTGTCCTGAACTTGTGTAGTTTGAAATTCCCAGACGTGGTCTCCTACAGTCTGAGGAAAGCTGTCATGTCTCGTCTGTCTGTTGTCTCTATATTTGTGTGTTTGGTTCTGTCAGATTGTATGTGGGAGACTTTTTTCGCTCTCTTTGGCAACTACCAGCTGGATATCGGATGAGTCAAGGCAGATTTATTTTTAATTTAAGCTTCTTACACACACACACACACACACACGTCCTGCACTCTATGCATTGCCAGGATTACACTGTCCAGTACCATTTGGTTTATAAGATTGTGTGTGTGTGTGTATTTACCATGTTTTTATGAATTCAAGAAAGGTCGATCTACGTTTCTTAAAAAGTAAATGATAAACATACGTGGTTGATGGTGGTTGTGTCCGGCAATGGCATGTATATGCACTCATCTAATTGATGGAATTGTATCTTGATTTTAATTTCAGCCTCTGTCGTGATATTAGCCGGAATATGGCGTGACGTGTCGGTCAGGCTGTGAGACCGAACAGGATCCCGTCAGGTAATGTTTACCCCACGTCTGCAGATAGAGAAGGACATGGACAGCTCAGTGACCCTGTGGCAGTTCCTGCTGCAGCTGTTGCTGGATCCCAGCAATGACCGGCTGATCTGCTGGACCAACGAGGATGGAGAGTTCAAACTGTTGCAAGCGGAAGAGGTGGCCAGATTATGGGGCGTTCGCAAGAACAAACCCAGCATGAACTACGACAAACTTAGCCGGGCTCTGCGTTACTACTATGACAAGGTGTGTTTTGTCAAGCATCTGGAACATCTCAGGAGCCAGCAGCATCTCATTCACTCACCCTCATGTGTGTCCAAACCATTGCAACTTACTTTCCTGCATTTTGATGAATGTATAAGCCATGGATGAGTTAGTCAAAATACCATTATAAAGGTTATTATGTAATTCTGTAAGTCTTTTAAAGCTGTTTGACACATTTGTATGTGGAGCAGGCTCCCAGTTTTGGCAGTTTTCCTAAATAGTGATGCCTTCCATGATCCTTGCCTTATATAAGAACAGTATTGTTTATCAGCTGACATTAGTGATTTTTTTTATCATGCAAAATAGAACACATTTAATTTGTTTACCTTTTATTAGTTAATTTATTAACATGAAAACTGTTTATACAACGTTTATACCATTTTATGCAGTTTTTTTGTCATCATGTAGCTTGGAGGAGAATCATACAAGTGTGAATGTTCTGCTAAACTCTTTTACACAATATGCAAATATTAATTAGAATTTAATTATAAAAAAAAATCTAAATAAATGTATTATATTGAGTTATATAGAAATATAATATCATATAAAAACTATAAATTATAAAATAATTATAGATAATTTATTTTTTATTATTGGATGAACTAATCTTTCAGGCTTTTCTGATTTTTCCCGATGAATACTGTTGTGCTCGTATATTTAAATCGATGTGTATTATAATTGCTAGCTTTCAGTCCTCTCAGCACCCCCACACTCCTCCATAGTTTTGTTGTTCTAAACACACAATCAAGTCACTCTGAGTCTGAACTGAAGCAGAAGGGTCACTGACCCTGTTAGTGCAGTAAGGAAGTAATGGCTCTGCCAGGAGTTTATTCTCGAGTGGGAACCACGTGTTTGAGGTTTTAGTGCAGTAGCTTTTTAAGCCTCATCTTGGCACCACAGGGCAAGAGGTATTGTTTTCTGCATTCTTCCTGGTCTCTTAACATGGGTTCATTTACTTAATTGCATGTAATTTTCTGAGAGCGAGCGAGCATAGAGGAACGCAACAGACTGGATTTTAAAAATGTACATGCAAGGCATTTTAGTTGATTTCTTTGGGTGATTGCATAGATATTTTTAGTTTTATGTAGGAGAAAGTCAGCTAAAATAAACATGAATTTTCTCAAATTTTCTTCCTTGCAGAACATCATCAAAAAAGTAAATGGGCAGAAGTTTGTGTATCGTTTCGTGTCGTACCCTGATATCCTAAAAGGAGAAGTCATAGCCAGAACGGAGGGTGCAGACGGCGGCTCAAACGGACCTCTGCCTCTCTCTGACAAACCTGCAAACATCTCCAGGGATAAAGACGACAAAGCCATCCCAGACCGAGGTGCAGGAACACCGGCTCAGTCCAAATCGTCCAGCCGGAATGATTATATCCACTCAGGCTTGTATTCTTCCTTCACTTTGAACTCTCTGCAGTCAGGAACGCAACTTTTTAAATCCATTAAGATTGAAAATCCAGGAGAAAAGCTAATGGAGAAAAAGGCCACCCAGGAGTCACCCCAGCCACCCACCGTCATTAAATTTGGGACCATGCCACAGAACAGACAGGGCACTCCGTCTGTTATAGAGAAGCCTGAACTTCCGGCACAGCCCACCCAAGCCCCACCGCCCGCTCCGGCAGAACCTGAAGCCAAACAGACGGCCGTCTCACATGTAGTGTGTGCGTTTGTGGAGAATCCCACCTCGGAGAATGCCATGACGGGCTTCCCGCTCTCAAGAGTCTCTCCATCACCGCTCCCTCATTCCAAGTCGCCCTCCTCTTCACCGATGACGGATTCCCAGGAGCTGGTGATTGACAGTGAAATCGAGTCCCTCTCCTCACAGCCCTCAGAGTTACAGCTGCAGGTATGACACTTAGTGCTGATGCCCTCTTCTTCAGTACTTCCACTGGGAAAATACAATCAAATATACATGATATTGGAAGGAAGGTGGTGTTTTAAATCCTAGAAGATAAGCTAGCAGCGTTGAGGCCTTTTAAACTCCACATTTACTTTTTTTTCTATTGTTTTCTGAATGTAGAATAATGCCCACCTTTATCCTGTTCAAATTCTACAATGTATTGAACCTCGCAAACATAGTAACATGTCCATCTTTGTCTTCCTTTCATGATCTGTCAGGACCAGCCCATCTCTGTTTTCAAGGACTCTGTAGCAGTGTTTGAGATGTCTGAATCTCCACCCCGCAGTCTCAGTGGAAAGTCGAAGAAACCCAAAGGCCTTGAGTTGATGCCGACGCTGGTGGTGACCAGCTCTGACCTCAGTCCTTTCAATCTGTCCAGCCCATCTCTCCCTACGGCTTCTCTCACCCCAGCCTTCCTGCAGGTCAGTCCCCTCCTGACCTCCACATTACACATGTACAATGCTGTCATTGATTTGTTAGAATCATTAGACCGTCAGCAGATTTGTGTCTGGGTCACATTTTCTGTCCGTCTCACTAGAGGCGTATGGTATCCTCTTGTGCAGTTATTTACTGCTGCCGCTTCATGTATTCAATGCTTGTTCCACACATAATCACCCAAAAATGATAAATTAATTTTAAAGAATGTTGGTAAACTAATTTCTTTTGTATTGTTATCCATAGGCTAGCGTCAACTGTTTGGTCACTAACATTCTTCAAAATGTAATCTCTTCTGTTCAACAGAAGAAAGAAACTCATACAGGTTTGGAACAATTAGAGGGTTAGTAAACGATCTCAGAGTTTTCATTTTTGGGTGAACTGTCTCTTTAAGATTTTGTGTTCAGAGTTTCCATCGGTTCAAAATTATTAATTATTTTGCAGACAAAAGTCAGCAAGCAAAGCATAAATAGGATAGTCTAGGAGAAAGAAAAATAAGTGATTTTTGTTAACTGCAAGCTGTGATTGGACCTTTTTTTAACATTATTGGCATTTGAAATTTGCATAGAGATACTTGAATGTATTCTAATGCATTTAATTCAGAAATATATTTTTTTAATATTTGCAACTTTTATGTCAAAATAGCTTGTGAACCTGTTTTATATGCATGCATAATATGCTTGCAAATGTAAGCAGGCTGTTGTAAAAATACAAAAAAGAAAAAAAAATACCAATGATGATAAAAATAATCAGTGTCTCTGAGAGTGTGACGTTTAAAAGAAAATTATAATTTTACAACCAACATATCTTTTTTTTATTCTTAGAATGTGTGGTAGTCCTGAACGGGAATATGATGAAGTCAGTTGAAGTCCCTTTGGTAATTTGGTTGCATTGATGTAATTTGAAGACTCTAGAGGGCAGTAGTGCACCTCTTAAACTGGTGATGATGTGCCTTGGAGACACTCATTGGCTGTTACATGTTCGTCATCATATGGTGAGGTTTAGCTGGATGCTACTTTGATGGATCACCTCGTTAAGACTTCACAATCTTTGCATTTATGAGCACTCCAGAGGATCAACCTCCTGCTGTCTCTTCAGTGCGATGAAAGATGAAATATACTATAATTCAAATCTATTATTTATGGTTTTGGGGGGAATGCAGCACCCTTGGCCTGTGATTAATTCTTATTGCTTCTTAAAGTCTCATTAAGCCACTTTTAATTAAACATTTATATTTCAGGGTTATACCTCCTGCAAATGCTTTGTGGTGTGATGCTCACAAGTATTTTGGAAGGCATCTTTAATGAATGTAAGCTGGAAAGAGATTCACTTTGAGCAAAACTGAAAAAGTTCACATTTGTTGCAGACTCCCCTGCTGCTCACACCCAGTCCACTTCTGTCCAATATCCATTTCTGGAGCACACTCAGTCCGGTGGCACCCCTCAGTCCCGCCCGGAGACAGGGCACACACACCCTCTTCCAGGTGAGTCACTTCAAATGATTTACTAAGCTGATGGCCTGGGTCTAAACCCACATTTGATTCCACTTAAGATTACAATCGCATGTTATTATTTGGATTCAAATCACGTCATCTGTGAGGATCACAGAAATTATTTTTCACTCAGTATGGTGCTTGTGCTCATACTAGCCCACATTTCCACTGAATTGAGCAAGACAAAAATCATAAGCAACTCGATACGATGCTGTTAAAAATAATGGGAGTGATCTCTTTCAGCAAGGTTTTGAGTCGGTTCAGAAAGTTGTTTGGGATTCAAAGAATTGTTTAGGATTCCCACAGGCCTGGAAAAGCAGGAAACATCAGAGAATTACAAAAGTGTGTTTTTCAAGCCTTGGGGGCCTTACTTATGTGATCTGATAGTAGTAATAGTAATAGTGATTTTAGTAATAGTAATTTTATTTATTTATCTTGTAGTGAAATTTGTTTTTATAACTAAATATATTATTTATATAAAAAAAAACATTTCAATATTTTAATTATAATATTTATTATAATCATTGCTTTAAAGTTGCTATTAAAATATATTTTATTATTTGGTATAGTTATTGGTTATTAATTATTGGATATTAATGGATGATTTAATTGACGGCATCTTTCTTATCAACTTAAAATATTCGCAGCAGAATCATTTGGTGTGAAAGTCTGAAAACTTGTTTTATATAAGTACTGTTTATATTTTATTATTATTATTATAGTATTTATCATAATTTTTTTGTTTTGTTTAATTACATCTTAAGTTTTAGTAACTTTGTTATATGCTTTTTTGTTTATATATATTTCTGTTTAGCTTTATTTAATTTCATTTAACAAACTTTATTTAATTCTCATTAAATTTTCTCTTAAGTTTTTCATTTAATATTACCTTTATTTCAATTAACAAAAACAATTTTAATAGTTTTATTATTAATTATTGATAATAACACAGGTGAAAACACCTTTAGACACATTGATTTGTTTACATTAAAGGGGTCATATGATGCTTTTTAAAGGTCAACAGAATATGTTGACATGCTTTAATGTTCAAAAAACACATTATTTTTCAAATCCTGTACATTATCGTAGGTCCTCTATGCCCCGCCTCTCTCAAACGCATCGTTTTCTACAAAGTCCCTCCTTCCGACAAGCGGATTCTGCTCTGATTGGCCAACTGACCTAGTGCATTGTGATTGGCTGAACACCGCAAGCACTCGTCGGAAATGTAATGCCCCTTTCCATAATCGTGAGCTTCATCTTTCAAAATAAATGTAAGGACAGTTAATAATGTCCTTAGTTTAACCATCAGTTCATGCCCGAAAGAGGAACAGAGTCACGAGACAGACACAGTGGTGAAACTCCTATGTGTTTGCAGTACACAAGCCACGGACGGTTAAAACAGCTGACTCCACTGTGTGACCATCTCTCTCTCTCTCTCACACACACACACACACACACACACACACGCTCTGTGTCTCACTCACACACACACACACCACACTCAATGCGCTAAACTCAGCATTTGACCATTCAGTAGCAAATACTTAAACTAATATCAAAACATACTTACAGTTGCTGATCCAGAAGCGCCAGATTGTCGTAGCAAAGTCAGAAGTACCTCCTCTATTAGGTTCACGAAATAGTCATCCATAAAATTCCTTCTGTTGTAAGTAATCTTAAAGATTCTTAAATGCATCTACTTTCGGAAGGCCAGATAAAGTGCTTTTGGTTCTGCCTCGATGCACACAGCATCTCCCTGACATGACTGCTTCAACACTAACTGTAGTTTCTGAAACCACGGCTTCTTTCTTTGCGCAAATATTTCCACATAGTGACATAGAGATGTGCGGGTGTATTTGAATGAGCCGTTTAAGGGGTGGCGTGGCAGAATCTTAACTTTGATAAAGAATATCTCTTAGGATTTGAGACTTTAGTCTTTGCAACTTTACAGATCATCTTCATGTAACAATAGCTTGTAACATTCCAAAGAGAAAAGAAAAATTGAAATCGCATCATATGACCCCATTAAAATAACAATGTCCCAGAACGGATGCTTTCAGTTTTTTTTCATTCTGTTTCTTTTTTTTTATTTTATCAGTTTCCTTCTGTCCTGAGTTCCACGCAGTTCTCTGTTCCCGTGTATAATTTAGACGGCACCAACACGCCCGGCCCTCTCTCTCCCGACCCACAGAAGACATAAGAGAGGGAGAAAGACCGGCACACTTCATCTTTGCCTCATGTTTTTGATTGATAAACAGATCAACCTCATTCTGTTCACCTGATCTGACATCCTTGAGGTAACGAAGATTTGTGACCAGCGTTTAAGCGTCAAGAGCATCCGTTTGACCCTTGAACCTTTTTGATGTCCATACGGATGTATATCAAGCCATATAGTGTCTGCAGGACACTGTAAATCTTGTTTCTGTTTTTAATGCACTGCTCTTCAGGGATTGGCTGTAGTGAGACTAAAGCAGATGGCTGTTGATCTGCACAGCTGCCAATATGCGAGCTTATCGTAAAACAGCCATCGCTTGATCATTTGATTAGGATCCTGATTGAATTTCCTTGTGTTTTGCTTCTTGTGGAGTCTTGTGGACTTCGATCAGACACAGAAGAGATTCTCACATGACGTCGGCACCATGTGTTTGTATAGCATTGGATAAAGAGAGATAATTTTGTACATAATCCAACAAGTTCGACTCATTTTTGCCTTTTGTTTGGGAAGTCCTCAAACAAACCTGCCTTGCTAAGCTAAACCGCCCCTTTGCCTTGTGATTTTGATAAAGGTGACCGCCGTTTTACCTTCTATCTTTCTTCATGCTGCACTTACTGCCATGTATTTCAAGTGTTCTGTCACAATAACCCTACAAACAGCACTTGGATGAAAACAAGCTGCACTTACTAGGGCTTTTGCGCCTTTTCATGTTTACTAGCCATGCAGATAAGGAGTAGTGAACTAGTTGGCTTATTTTTCAAAACTAATGTCACCCAGCTACTCTGGGACGCAGTTGTGTACATGCCAATTTTCATTCTATTATGTCTACATCTACAATTCAGTGCATCACCTAGTAAAGCTAGTTGGTGCAACCCTCAAAAACGTTCCTGACAACATTTTTAATGTTCAAGAGCCACATGAACACAATCGCTTTATGTAATGATTGTGATCAGAGTCAGCAGAAGTCAAGTTTATTTTGTATAGCTCATCAAATATGAAAATTCTGCATGTCTTTCTATTTTTTCTGAGGAACGCAGTCATTTGGAGAATATCCATGCAATGGAAGTCAACAAAAGAACACTGAACCCAGCTGACCTTCACACCACATACATATTTTGTGTTGAACAGAAGAAACAAAGTTTTAGATATTTCATTCATTTTTGGGTGAACCATCTCTTAATGAATATAGAGGCTAACAATCAGGAAGCCAGGAACCTTGCTGGTGCTTTGACCATGATGCACATTTTTGAGAGGCTCAATCTTTCATCCTCGTTCCAATGCTTGATGGCGACTATCTAATGAAGCGTGTTTCCACACACGCCCCAACGCCATTGAACCATTACCGTAACACCACCAGATATGCCACTGCAGCCATGCTTATCATGCAGATCTACTCCTCGAAACCATTTCCCTTCTCTAAAAGACTGGAAGCCATTAGGAATGATTTCAGTTGAGTGGAAAAACCCAAGGACTTCCAATAGACTGCAGATTCACCATTAAGCTGATGGAGCCTAGACAGCATAAAATGGAATGGAATGGCACCGGCTAAGTGCTTAAAGCCTCATCCCACCATTAGGATGGTCGGATTGGTGGAGATCAGTTGGATGTGTACCGTAACTGGATTGCTGTCTGTAGAGTCCAGGCCAAATACTCAAAACCATTCCTGCATTTGTCAGCTTTCCCAGTGTTGTGCAAGATTCAATCCCCCCGCACAATACAATCTACCTCGACAACAAGGCAAAGCTGTTTGTAATGCCCAGTCAGAAGTGTCTGTCCTTGTTGTAGCTGGTTTGGCTGGTTAGCATGGTCCAGTTAACACCTGCTGGTAGATTATAACACATATTTTTCTCCGTTTATGCTCACTCAGAACTGGCATGTGTTTTGTAAGCATCAAATTTATTTCCAATATAACTGCATTATGGTAAATACAAAGTTACATTATCATTTAAAAGTTTGGGGTCAGTAAGTTTTTTTTTTTGTTTTTTTTTTTGTTTTTTTTTATATTAATACTTTTACTCCTCAAGGATGCATTTGATCGAAAATGTGAAAAAAATATTTATAATGTTACAAATTATTTCTATTTCAAATAAATGCTGTTCTTTTGATCTTTTAGTCATGATAGAATTTCGAAGAAATAAAAAATGTATTCCAAACAAATATTTAACTGTTTTCAGCATTGATAGTAATAACAAATATTATATTGGAATTATATTATATTTACAAATCAGAATGATTTCTGAAGAATCATGTGACATTGAAGGGTGGAGTAATGGTACTGGAAGTTTAGCTTTGTATCACAGGAATAAATTGCATTTTAAAACATATTAAAACAGAACATATTTATTTTAAATTGTAATTTCAATGTATTTATTTTTTTTGGTCAAATAAATGCAACATTGATTAGAATAAGAGACTTTCTTCAGAAACATTAAATAAGATTTTCTGACCCCAAACTTTTGCATGGTAGTGTTTCTTAAAAGATTAAGTGATTTATTTACCACAAAGTGTAAAGTAGTGTCTCTGATCAGGCATTATACTATAGAGAATACCCAGAACAAGGTCTGGAATTCTTTTAGGGGCCAGTGGACTTTGTATTCTGCAAGAGAATTGAATATTGCACGCCACTATCAAAGATTGCTAAATGTCTGAACCAAATTCTGCTGCCACTCTTTGATGTCAGTGCAGTATCGTTGTTTTGTCTTGTTTAAACCAGGTTAAAACAAGGTTGCACAACATAAAACCCTACCTCTAGGAGTCCTAAACTCAACAAGCCATGATTTATAGCTGACATGCATTGGATGCAAAACTGGAACAAGGCTTAACTGCTGACATTCATGTTGCAGAAACGGAGCTCTGTTAGTGTCTCTCTTAAAGTGCAATGATAAAAATAGAAAGGGATAAAAAAAAAAAAAACGTGTATGTATATAAAAACAGCATCTCAAATTCAGCTCTCAGGTATTGTATGATTACCCACAGTCCTTATCCTTTCACAGAGCTCTATGTTCATATCCACCAAACGGATCTGAGTAGAAGAAACGGTTCTTTCACATCCATACTAATGACATGGTGCCCTTTAGTCCTGTTGTCTTTTGCCAGTAAAATTAAAAATAGGCAACAGTTAATTGTTTCTATTCAGAAAGGATATGTTTTGTCCTTTGCTACCAAAAAAAAAACCTAAAACTTCAGCTATTTAAAGGATTGTTCTCGTTTGAAGATCTTTAATACAGGTTGAAGTTGTATTTAACCTAGAACATTCCTTCAGCATAATATCATAAACATAGATAATACAAGCTAGAATCTAAATTCAGATCCAGTAGAAAACGGATCAAATGAAATCGTTTACTCATACTTTCTAGTACTGTTGGGTTAATATTGTCAGTCTGCATGGGGACGTTTTATTCCATTTAATAGCTGATGTTGTAGTGCAACAAGTGTGTAAACAGCTAACATTATTTCATACCTGCATGACAAAAATGAGATGTTTTGCTGAATGTCTTTTCCATACATAAAAGCAATTCATTCATAAGTACGCTTTGTGCTTTTCTGAAACCATACAGATGGTTTGTGGAAGGAACAGACTGACATTTTTTACCCAAGATTTGAACTATGAACTACTTTTCATGTAACACTATAAATTGAGTTTATGGTGCTTTTATGCTCTTTTTGGGCCTGTAAATCATCTGCTTTCATTGTATGGAAAAGAGCAGCTTGGACCTTTTGAATTTCTTTTTTTTTTTTTTCATGGAAGAAAGAAATTCATATAATTTTTTGGGGGGTGGGTGGGTTCAAATATTCTTTTAAGTACATAAGTTCAAATGTGTCATTGCACATAGAGTAAGATGTGATGGGATGTCACTAGCGTTGTGCTGTTGTTGTTCATTTGCATTCCCGCAGAATTCAGACTGTGTTTGATTGCTCTTGCCTGTATCGTGAGCACTGCACGTGCAGTTGCCTTCTCATCGAGGGAATATTGAGTTGCTTAATGCCTTTTACAATTTGAATAATGGATTTGTGCAGTGTGCTATGTGAATTGTTTTTTAACCTGTTTCCGTTATTTTTGTTAAATGCTCTCTTACCCACTTAGTAGATTTAGTTTTTCATTAAATAGTCATTTGTTTTGTTTCTATGAAAATTCTAACTTCTCCCTGTAACTGATAAAATGGGTTTGTTATAAATGTTTAGCTGTTAAGCAATGATGTAATGTTTCTTCTGTTTGTTTGAGTTTGGTTTTTCCCATAACACATTTAACTATTGTAGCCATACTGAACATCTGTTGTATTTTAATGCGAGTCTCAAGCACTTAACTTCTCTCTTTTTCTCTCTCCCCTCATTTTGTCTCTTTAAAGGCACTTTGTATTTTTTTGAATCTGTTGTAAAACTGTAAGTCTCAGCTTATTATTAGTGACTCCACCACCTCAAGCACTCAAATTTGGGTTTTGGATCAGCATTTGTAAACTATGCATTTAAACTTTTTGCTGCAAAGAGATTTTGTAATGAATTTTTAGACTTTCTGGCACCTACTATAAGCATTTTCTCTTAACTGAGATTTTTAATTCCAAAATGTCAGAAAGCACTATATTTTACAAAAATTGTACTTTTTACGAATAGGGTATAAAATGGCAGTCCTCTTCCAATTGTATTTAATTTTTCTCTTCTCACAATTCTGAGACAGAAGTCGGAATCGCGATATGTAAACTCACATTATGAAAATTTGTGAGAGTCAAATTACCTTTTTTTTTTTATTATTATTATTCTTTATTCAGTGGCAGGAACAGGCTTCCATACAAATCAGTCTTTAGCGAGAACTATTAAAAATGTTAAAATATTTTCTCACATGAAAAATAATGGATATTCAGTTAATTCTAGATTATATGTTTTTATCTGCATTCTATTTAGCTGTTCTTCTTTTGTCTGCAACCTGCCTATTCCATAATTTCCCCCCAAAAATAGCAAGTTCCCCTAAAATTTGTCCACCCAGAAAGTGGCATCATGTGAGCTCTTTCTTATAGCTAACAGAACATGAAGTTATATAATGTCATTCCATTTTGTAAATTTGCACACATTTTAATGTTAACTGTATTATTAACCATTCCATATTTGAGAAATATGTTTACAACAAAAAAATTTGGAAAACTATTCTCTGCGGAGTAAAACATAAATTTTTTCGCAACCCTGTTTGTTACCCATTAGTGTATTTATTGCATGAAAACACACAACAAAAAATTACAAATCAGGCTTTTAACCCATATTCAGACTTTAAAACAGATAAGATATTTTTCCTTCTTCTTCAGGAACTCCATATACAGTAGAAGACTAACATTTTATATATCATAATATCTTGAATATTAATATATTTTGTTTCTTAAATATGCTTCGGAAGTTAATAAATTGCTATTTTGTACCCTATTCTTGGAAAGTGCAAATATTACAATTTTAAGATACATAAGATCTTCTCATCCTCTAAATGTTGACATGACTGCACTGCATTTTGAACAGTATTTTGTTTTTCATGAGTAAATTAGATTTTATTTTATTTTTTGTGGAAAAGGGATGATGATGATAATCAAAAGTGTGATAAATTCTACTGTTATGGTACAATATTGACATCAAATGTTTTAAATATTTTTGTGCAAATGTATTTTCAGATTGTCTCAAGTAGTTCAAATGTTTACGAATCTGTTCATTGGCGTACCTGTTGTACTAATCTCTGGATGTTGGAAGGGAAGGAATATTTCTATAAAAAAAAAAAGAAAAACAGTAACTCGTTTGGCTTCTGTGTCTTCATCAAATACAGCAGCAGAAAGCTGACCTAATTTATGCAGCATGTGATAACGTTAGCATGTCTGACACCTGCATAAACCAGAAAAACAAATAGGATTTTCCCCAGGCCGAGAGAAATACGCTGACAGCGCAACCTCCAGCGATCAGGATCACCAGGTCACTGAACCATCAGACCTGAAGCTGTACAACACAATACAAGGAAACTTTTTAAGGTCCTTTTCTGACCTTAATCACTTCACCACAAATGTTCTATGAGCACATCGGCCCTGGCAGAGAATTAATTAGCAACTGATTTGTGAATAAGACGGATAGCCAGCCCAGTAGTGTTTGAACGAGGCTGTGAAGAACAAAAGTAACACAAAGCATGAACCCAGTCCAATTCAGATGCATTCAAAGAAAACATCACAGGGCTTTTACATATTCAAAAACATAATAATATATACTATTTTTATGCTATTATTTTGATCCAATAAAACCCACTGATATTCCAATGCTGATTGGTCAGCGGGTTTCAAAAAATAAACACCATCTTTTTGAAATAAAATAAAAAACCATCCAATAAAAAACACTTTCTTTAAAACTTACTGTATTGCACACATCCATTGCAGCCACTGTAACTGGTTAAATTGGGACATTTGTGCACAAGATCATTCATCAAAAATATTTTAATACAAAAATAAACTTAACACTTCATGACCTTTTTTTTTTTCAGCTCTGTTGATCGTCTTTGATTTGTAAGATTATCCAAGGATATATTTGATCCTTGATGTCCCTGAGTCAATGACAACATTGTCTCTTTGCTCCTCTCATATTTTCATCTCTGTTCTCCATTGTTACGGATCGAGGGATGTTTTCTGCTCTGACGTGTCCCATGAGTTCAGCACGGCACCAGAACAGGTCTTGATCCCGTTTTCCTCAAGTCTTTCAGCAGGGGAGTCACCAGGTAAAGCTGCATAAAAATCCTAGATGTTAGAAAGTCACGCATCTCACAAATTAATGAAGAAGTGTTATTTGAGCAGCCAATTAGTATTAGTTTTAGCTAAAAGGACAAGGCTAGTTTTATTCAGCTGGTAGAGCTTGGCACTCAGAATGCAGAGGTCAGAGGTTTGATTCTCAATTGAACACACAAATGTATATTTTGAGCTCAATGTAAGTTGTTTTTAATAAAAGAATCAACCGAATGCATTAGAAAAAGCCAGCTTTAACAATATAAATTGAGAGAGTCGACGCACCTTCCATTAATTTTTTGTGACTTTGCTGGACGAAGAACAGCAGAATGAAGGCGGCGAATCCCAGGCAGCCGAAGATCATTCCACACAACAGGAAACTGAAGCTACCTTGATTGTGCATCACCTGAGGGAGGAAAGAGACGCAAATCAGCAATTACAAAAAGTTAGACCATAACCGCACTAGCAATGCAAAATCCCAAAGAAGACGACTTACCAAACCCACAAGCACCTGGAGTAACATCTCACCCATCCCTGCACTGGTCACCATGACTGTGGTGGCACAACCTAGAAAGGAAACACAACACAGTCAACTCGGTTGCTCGGTTTATTTTTATTTTTTTATTTTTTTATTTTTTTTTTGTATATTTTATTTTAAGCTTTTCACATTCTAGAGAACAATCCCCATGCCAGCAAATAACTAATGACACTGTAATCAATGTGATCATGCATATATGCATACACCCACATATAATATACATATACACCTCAATAAACATACTTGTGTATCTATACATAAGCACATACAGCCGTCTCTAAATATACACATACAGAGTCATTCAGATCAACTCAGTTTCTCATTGACTATAAAATGCTATATATATATAGAAGTGCAGGATTCATATGCATTTCAATATCCGGTACAGTTAAATTAAATAACCAGTTTAATTCCCATCTAGACCTGTAGGGACTCTAATGATAGGGTTATTTTTATAGATAATGACATTTTTTAATCAGTCTACCTTAACCCACCCCCATATCTGCGGCATACAGAAGGTGTTCAGTAATTAGCCATTGATTTGGAAATACTTTCTCTTTAACGATGCTGGAGACAGCTGCGGTCCATCTGCCGCAATACCTTTGTACTCCAGGATGTCTTCAGTGAATGCTAGCATGCAGGGGAAGATACTGCTTATAAATAGGCCGAGACAGCAGGTGCCGATGAAGAGGAACACACTACTGTTGGAGACGATTAGCAGCAGAAGAAGTGTGACTATCACACCCACCTACAAGAGAACAGAAAGGAGAGGAATTGCATTTGGACACGCACCGTCTACGAAACCTTTGTTATTTGAGGTGAACACCCCTGCTTTATCTGCACAACAAAGGGGGAAATAAGATGCCTGATGTCATAAATGTTTGATGCAAATAAAAGTGTGTAATAAGAAAGGAGCCTTAGTCACCCCAGATAAACAGAAGTCCTGCCTGGTGAATGGACAGCGCAGAGCAGAGCAGAGCAGAGGCAGAGGCAGAACAAGGATGTTTGTTCCTGTCCAAAGTTGTCCTTGGTGCATTGTGGGTGACGCACCTTTTTTGGTGCAAACCACATGTATTGTACACCTGACTCGAGAGAGAGTTTGTAATGGACTGACAGACTCCACTGAGTCGATTTGTTCACAAGGAAAAACCTTTCCGTTTTGAGTATACTGTTGTTGTGTAAATGTGCCCTACATCAAACAAGTTTCACAGATCATCCCATAAGAGTGAAATGAAGATTGCCATGACATTTCTTTTTTATCATGGTACTGTGTATTTATGAGCAAAATGGAAAATAAAATAAATAAATACCGTATTTTCCGGACTACAAGTCTCACTTTTTTTCATAGTTCGGCTGGTCCTGCGACTTATAGTCAGGTGTGACTTATTTATCAAAATTAATTGAACTTGAACCAAGAGAAATTAACTAAGAGAAACATTCTCCAGCCGCGAGAGGGCGCTCTAATGCTGCTCACTGCTCCTGTAGTCTACACTGAAGACATAGAGCGCCCTCTCGCGGCTGTAGATGGTAATGTTTTCTCTCGGTTCTTGGTTCTAAATAAATGCAACTTATAGTCCAGTGCGACTTATATATGTTTTTTTTTTCTCTTCATGACGTATTTTTGGACTGATGCAACTTATACTTAAGTGCGACTTATAGTCCGAAAAATACGGCAATATATAAAATAATTATTCAACAATTGAATAAAAATAAATATATACTTAAATACTATAAATATTTTTTTTATTACATTAAAACATTTTTACTTTCTTATTTATTATGAAAATTAATTTCTGTTTATTTTCACAATAAAAAAAAATGTATTAATGTATTATATGTATGTGAGTTTTGGCCTAGGTTACTAAAACCTTTACCTTAAGTTTATATATATATATATATATATATATATTTTTTTTTTTTTTTTTTTTTTTTTTTTTTGGTAGAAATCATGATATACTACCATTCCCCTAAGTTTGATATTATGATATTATGATTACTTTCATTCAGCAAGGATGCGTTAAAAAGACCAAAAAGACAGTAAAGACATCCTGAAAAAAAGAATCATGGATTCCACAAAAAGTATTAAGCGGCAAATAAGCATTATTATTAAAAACTAAATAATATGCTTAATAACATTTGCATAGACTTCTGAATCAACAACAACATTTCTCTTTCTCTTTTTGTACATAATTTCCATAAAATTGGTTTTAAAACCAAAAGGAAGAATCATACCTGACTAACGATGAGCAAGCGGACAGGTTTAAATCTGTAGGACAGAGGTATGGCTGACAGTCGGCCTGCAGTGATCGCCGCCCAGAAGACGCAGCTCAAGTATCCGGCGGTCTTGTGAGGTAGATTCATAGGGGGCTCCACTGCGTAGGTGTACACAAAGCCTGTGTATGAGCCCTGAGGTGTGTGAGATTAAATAATACATGAGTTCAAGTAATTAAGCTAATAGTGTTAAATAACAGAGCTGAAACGGCTGTGAAGTGCTAATCCTGCTTACCACTATACCGTCAGAAAAGAAGAGCACCAGACCCCCGAGGATATGGATCCCAAAGAAAGACAGCGGAAAGCTGTGCGTGTTGCCAAAGAGACAGCAGCCGAACAAGCCTTTATGGCCTGCAGAGACAGAAGAGCAAGTAGATTACAGAAACATCCTTTCTGGCTTCTATGCACATCTGACACCATGTTATTTCTGACTTGTGCTTCAACACCAACTGTGTTTGTGTTCTGATCCCACATGCTAATCATTTCATCAGTGTCAGTGTTGCAGAAGTGCATGGGATCTTACTTCTGGAAGTGTCTTTCTGATGTCCAGCGTCTTCGGTCAGACCTGTGGCTCCCCAGGTTTTCATCGCTAGCACGTCTCCATCTAGTAAACGTCGACTGGGGTCTGAGCCGCACACGAACAGTCTCTCACGATACATGAGGATTAGTATCGTGATGGGAACGGGAAGCTACAGAGAAGACAGAGTTATGTATGTATGAAGACAGGTTGATTCGTAAAGAAATTATTCTTTTGAACAGTTGAACCAGTTTGAAAAGCATTCTTAAAACTATTGTAAAGAAGACTTGATTGAAACTATATAACCTAAGAGAGCAGTATTTAGTAGTGTAAATGTATTTGACTATTAAAAATAAAAAATGCTAAATGAAACTTCCGATTCATCTCTGTCAGATCAGAATCATTGATGATCAGAAAGTTCTGAACAACAGTTCAGGAATTGTTTGCATCAACACTAAGATGCAACCATTTCTGTCTGGTATTTCATTTTTTTTTTATTCAAATAAAAACAAAAACAAATATTATGAATGTTTATTCAGTTCTATAATTTTGCAGCATTTTAGCTCTAACATGAAACATTATAATAATTATATAATAATTTATTCTTACCGGGGTATTTATTTATTTTTTGATAAAAAGTCTCTTGAGGTCACCAAGGCTTCATTTATTTGATTAAATATTTCAATATATTATTACAATTTAAAATAACTGTTATCTATTTGAATGTATTTTAAAATGTAATTTATTCCTGTGATGTAAAGCTGAATTTTCAGCATCATTACTCCAGTCTTCAGTGTCACTTGATCTGTCAGAAGTCATTATAATGTGCTGCTCAAAAAACATTACTTATTACTATCAATGTTGAAAACAGTTGTTCTGCTTAAAAGTTTAGCATGAATCATGATACTTTTGCTGGTATCTTTAAATAGAATTGCCAAAGCTACCAGTATCTGGTTTAAGGACCATGGTATCCCTTTTCTTAATTGGCCACCAAACTCACCTGACCTTAACCCCCATAGAAAATGTATTGGGTATTGTGAAAAGGAAGATGTGATATGCCAGACCCAAGAATGCAGAAGAGCTGAAGGCCACTATCAGAGCAACCTGGACGCAGTCTGTGTGTAATGAATGAATATAATATACAAGTTTCTCTTTTTGAATGGAATTAGTGAAATAAATCAACTTTTTGATGATATTCTAATTATATGAGCAGCACCTGTATATGCACACTAATGTACACAACTTCAACATCATGCTACAGTAGTGTTCTGATGGCATGCCACTCTTAAAACTCAATACAAACTCAAAACAGATGGATCTTACATTGGCGACAGCCATGATCCAGAATGCATAGGAAACATTGGTCACCACCTCTCCGTCGGTGTGGAGGTGGACACTGGACACGTTGTGCACATGTCTTCCTGCGAGCTTGTTCCTCAGATGCCTTAATGATGTAGCATTGGTGCTGCTGTTCCCAATCACACAGCTGGTCTCAGACAGGAAGGGGTCAGCGATGAGGGGACTCACTAATGCCCCGAGACCCACAAAGAAGTGAAGGGCCTAGAAGAGAGCAAAGACATCCGAGATGAGAAGGAGAATCAGCAATGATGTTCTTTTTCTAAGACAAGATTGTTACGAAGCAAAAGTTTTTAGAGCAACTTTATAAATTGGATGTTTTCAGGAATTGTTTGAGTATGTTTCAAACACTTCTGCTCCCTTATTTGCTCTTACTTTGCACAATTCGTGTCTTTGAAAGCGCAGTTTTCTAGTGTATTTCTTTAACTTCTCAGGTAATATAAATGCTATGGACTATTTCAGATGCGTCTTAAAAATAACTACAATGGTAAAATATATTTTATTGATTGGTCAAATTATTCCCAGGGACAATTTAGTAGTTGCTGGATACTGGTAGGGACATGTCCCTATAGAGTCCCTTCTTAATTTTTCCTTGGTTTCTCTCCTCCCCAAAAATATGACTAAACACCAGCAATGTTGACTTGCTTAAAGTAATCATTAATTGCGATATAATGAGATTTACTTAATAACTTAATGAGCATTAATGAGTGAAACACGTATTCAATGAGAACAAAACAGTGTAGCATGGGACACTGGTCATTTTCCGTGCTACGTGTTACAAAACACTACATGGTAATATAAAATAATAAATATAAAAACAACATAATAATAACTGTAAGCTAAGACATTTTAAATATTACAGAATATTGTGTGTAGATTGTTAGATAATATTACAATTTGTATTGTATTTTTGATTAAATAAATGCAACTTCTTTCCCCTTTCTTTTGACTGGTACAGTACTGTATTAGTTCTTAAAAACTCTTCTTGTGTTCCAAAGAGAGTCAAACCGGTTTCAAGGGGTGGGTAGATGCAACAGAATAGCATATTTCTGCCACAGTCTTTCAGAAAAACGCTTTGAGCCTATAATCATACAATTTAATGGTTAAAAATGTATTTTTTGGAAGTTACTGACCAGATACTGACCTGCAGGAAAACTGTGGAGTCTTTCTGGTAGATCTTGACCAGCTGTAGGTTAGAGATGGTGTCAATGATGCCCATGGCGAGACCAGATACCGCCATGGCAAAGGCCAACACGAGCAGCTTATGGCATAGTGGGATGATGGCAAAAACCACAGAGATGGTGAGGCTAGATACAGCCAACGCTGACAAAGAACTCACAAGCCTAAGAGAAACAAATGAGATGTGGTTTAGTTAATGAGACATTAAGAAAAAACAGATTAAAATAATATAGTACTAGATGACAGCACGTTCAGAATACAGCTCAGGGCCTTAAAATGGCTGGAAAAAATACAATGCATTTCTCTAAATTTATTAAGGGTTCAACACATGTAGTCATATGTTATATACAAGAAAAATGCTGTGATGGTGCCTCCTTAGGCAGATTTTAATTTCTGGACATATCTGACTTTATTTTCACGTTGGCCCAATTCATTTCTGTTGACATGGCTTATCAAATGCTGCTTCTACTAATAACAAATGATACCAGTGGATACATGACTCTTGCTTACTTTCAGTGCTATGCTTCTCTAACATGCTATTAGAAATATCCTACTTCCCACTTCTGAATTTCCTACTGAATATCCCATTTCTGAATATCCTACTTCCCACTTCTGTAATTATGAGTTTATCGTGTTCAAGTGTTCAAGGTAAACTTAACTGTCACATACCCTGAACTCTTGGTTGATAAACCCAAACCTTTCTTACTTGAGGTATGCTGGTTCCATACTCAGAGTATGTTCACGGTTAACACACAAGACGTACCCAACAGAGCGACGAATCGACGAGTCACCACAGACACGAAGAAAAACTCCTGCTTCTTTCTTCTTGTTTTGTTCAAAGGTCATTTACATACTTACTGCATATCTTTCGTTTAATCCGTTAATCACTGAGAATTTGAATTATATTGTTTGTTTGATGCTAATTATATAATAAGAAATATCACATATGTATTTTTATTATACACTGTAGAAAATGCAGACCCATATATTTGAATAAAATAAATATTACCTTGTTATAATAGTGTTTTATAATGAATATATATATCATTAACTATTATATATGACAATAAATATAATAACGTATTAGAATAATACGATCTTATTGGGGGCAGTCGTGGCCTAATGGTTTGAGAGTCGGACTCGCGGGTTCGAGTCTCAGGTCAAACTGCAATTGTTGGAGAGACGAGTGAATAACCAATGAGTGAATAACCTTGACTGAGGAGTGTGTGTGTGTGTGTGTGTGTGTGTGTGTGTGTGTGTGTGTTTGTGTACACTGTACTGTGTGGTTTAAATTTCCGCGTATGGTTCACCATACTTGGTCACACGTCACTTCACTTCACTGCACTTTATATATTTACTTATAAAAGTGCTTTATTATTAGCATACCATAAAACCCAAGTATGCCACATAACCTGTAACCTGTAAGAAACATACATTCTTTCTATTTTTTATTAAAGTCTAAATATATTGAAAATATTTAGTATCCAATGGATTTTGAATAAAATGTAGTTTCTCATTTGTTGACACCCATATAAACATTACTAACACTATTGTATACATTCACCAAGTTTCAATCAAATAAATGATGTTTTCACAGAGTAAAATATACAGAATATGCATTAAATTGTTATTTATATACATAAATAGACTGTAATGGCAAGAGAGAGCACTAAAACTAAAACAAACTAAAACTCAGCAGCATGCAATGGTTTTCGGCACCCTCAAACTTAGAAACACAGGCATAAAAATCATCTAAATATGACTTGAGGTACAATTATCAAGCAGGAAACTTGCACTAGCACACGAAGGCAGCATTAGGTTGCATGCCACAAACTGGAAAACCAATAGAGCAGAACAGATGAAGGAAACATGGAGAATGAGATGTGGTTAAATATGTTAAACGGAGATAAAGATCTCTTACACGGGAACCATACCCACATCCACAAAGTAATACGATTATCTGTAATGAGAAAAACAAAAGGACTAGTGTGACCTTGAGAGCACAAGTTTCCAAATTAAAGCAATTAAAGAAGACCTCAGGGTTAAAACATGACTAAAGCCAGAGAAAGCCCGTTTTTCTGTTAATAGTACTTTTCCATGGTATAGTCTCCGAAATGAAGGGTTACCGGCAAAACAAACTGTAAAATAATATGAATATCAGTTTTACTACACAGAGGAAATATTTGATAATTGCCATAAAAATCACTCAGTTCTTCCTTGAACATGAAGTCGCTTTAAATAACCCAATGTTGGTCCAAACCTTTTTGAAGCTACTTACAAAAATGAAATAAAATTACTTTATCTGTCATGCAAAACAACAGCAAGGCAGTGTGTGCTCTTATGGCTCTCGTCCCAGATAAGCGAGACAGCACAACTTTAATGAGCACATGACCACCACAGGGTTTACGCAGAGAAAGGCCACGGATGGGTTAGAAACCGATCAGTCCTAAGAAATCAGATAATGATATGTGTTATGATGATTAAAGGCTGATGATTAAAAACTAATGTAGGACACACTTAAATTGCTTTATCTCGTGAGCAAGTGTAAGATACATTTCTGGGAGAAGGAAAACAAAAACTAAACTTGCTGTTTAATAGCTTTTACGGGCAACTGTATCAGAAATAAAAAATTGATTGAATAAGTCTAAGGAAAGTAAAACATAAATTGTTCATCTTAAAACAAACAAACAAATATGTTATATTGTGAGCAAAAAGAAGCTATGAACAGAGTGATACACAATATTTACATTATCAACATTGCTCTGAATAGCCAATATTTGAGGCAGTTTTTTTTCTATGCCAGGATACAAACGTAAACAGTTACCTATTTCTATTATATATTAATGAACAAAAACGATTATCACTATATCAGGAATTAAATTTTAATTACTGATATATAAAATTATCATTAATATCAGTATAGGGCTAAATAAATAAATTACTAGATAGAACTAAAAAATGACATGATAGATAAATAATCTTTAAAAGCCCTCTTTTTCAGTACCTTACTGTTTTGAATCACTTACGTTTTACTGAAGAATCCTCCAATGGTGCTTCCAATAAAGAGCAAGAACTGTTGGGAGAAGAAGACCAGAGTGATCTCCTGTAGCGTGGACAGAGTCTGACATCTCAGGTCCAGGATGGTCGGACCCAGAAAAGCGACGCAGAGTCCAAAACTAAAAAACACACTCCAATATGTGAGAGTTTGCTGCCAGTTACTGCGGAATAAAGCGGAGATCCGTTCATTGAGCAGCTGCTTCATGCTGGAGAAAGTTTCTGAGGTATTTCCTGAGCATTTACGCAGTGGAATTCATGATAGCCACGAGAGAAGACTCGTCTAAAGTGAGAGTCGAGTGATCAGAGCGGTTTGATTCTCGAGCGAGTTGTTCATTCAAATCGGTTCTTTTGAATGATTCAATCTAAACCGACCTGTTTGGAATCTTTATCAGCGCAACTTTTGATAGGCTACAATTATGGTCGATATTACAATTAAATAAACATTTTCACAGAATTATGAAATAGATCGCAATTGCGAATTATAAAGTCACAATTGAGAGATATAAACTCAAATTCTGACTTATTCCCCTTTAGAATTTAGAAAAGAGTAACAATTTCTAGAGTTTATCTCGCAAGAAAAAAAGTCAGATATAGGCCTACGAGATATAAACTCGCAATTGCGAGAAAAAAAGTCCGAATTGTGAAATTAAAAGTCACAATTACCTTTTAATTTTTTTTTATTATTATTCAGTGGAGGAAACGGGCTTCCATAGACATCAGTAGCTACCACAGGTGTTACCAAACCAGGGGGCTGTTCCATAAACCAAGATTAGAGTATAAGCCAGGCTTATTTCGGTTAGTCAGGCTTATTTTTGGTAGATTCGGTTTCATAAATCAAACTTAAAAAAGTTCAAACTCAGTTCCCCCGGCAACTTATGCTGGCAAATTAACCTGGTCCGGGGCAGGCTAACTGTCAGGCTAAGTCTGAGTTCAGACTTAACGAGCATACCATTTATACTCACCTGCTGGTATTTCGATGTCATTTTATTTTACTTAACCACTATTAGTATTTTTTTTAAAATATAAATAAATAAATAAGGAAATGTACTTTACTAATAAATGTAAGAAATTATAAGGTATAAATACACTAAGAAATGTTCAAAACTTGTGTGTTTAATTGGTGAGTTTGGTTAATGAGTTTGGTAATTAATTAAAAGTATATAAATAGGGAGCTGAACTCGTCTCCAAACTTAATCATGGCATGTCCTTTCATAGATGAGGTGGTGGATGAGGGAGCTATAGTCTTGCGGAGGGCATTTCAAAGAGAGAGAACTTTCAGAGACAGGTCAGACCCATTGGCTTTTAATGACAGCTACCTGTATGAGCGATATAGGTTCTCAAGAGATGGGATTGCATATATTTGTAGATTACTAAGCCCATACATTGCAAATAATACACGCCGCAACAGAGCGTTCACAGTCCCACAGACGGTGTGCATTGCACTTCGCTTTTTTGCCAGTGGAACATTTTTGTACACAGTTGGAGATGCAGAGAATATCAGCAAAGCATCAGTTTGCCGCTCTGTACGAACTGTGTACCTTTCTTTAAAAAGACTACTCAATGTGTTCATCACATTCCCTGGCCACAAAGCTATTCGTACCATTAAACATGCCTTTTATGGAATAGCTGGTAAGTTCAAATAACTATAAAACATGGAAATATTTCTTGACTGTTGATTTTACATGGGACATTTAAAACAAATAATTTTCCTAGGTTTCCCAAATGTTATCGGTGCATTGGACTGCACCCATGTGCGTATTAAGTGTCCGTCTGGTCCACATGAAGCGGACTTTGTGAATAGGAAATCAGTACACAGCATCAATGTACAGGTACGTTCCCACTGAGATGATATTGAAGGCTATGCTCTAGCACTGAGTGTTCTGTACTAAGCTGGGCACCAGGGTTTAGTTCATTGCAATTAAAATGTAGTGACCTACAGGTTTAAATTTATTTTAGATGATTAGTGATGCAGATTGCATCATCACAAATGTAGAGGCCAAATGGCCAGGCTCTGTGCATGAGACTAGAATCTTTAGAGCCTCATCTCTCTACCAGCAACTAGCAAGAGGTATGCTAGTAATCACTTAAATCGCAAAAAGTCTTATAAAAAAGAAAAAAAAAAATTATATATCTATATATTCATTCTGTCTATGCAGGAGAATTCGCAGGAGTTTTGCTGGGAGACCAGGGATACCCATGCCTGCCTTACCTCTTGACTCCCTATCAGGAGCCCCAGACAGAGGCACAGCACCGCTACAACATTGCCCATGCACGCACAAGAGGTCGTATAGAGATGGCATTTGGGCTGATAAAGTCAAGGTTTCAGTGCCTGAAGCACCTCAGAGTGACTCCACCTAGGGCATGTGACATTGTAGTCGCTTGTGTAGTGCTCCATGACATTGCTTGTCTGAGGAGAGAGAGGCAACCAAGGATTGCTGAAGAGGAAGACTGGGGCAATGAGGCAGTATTGGAAGAAAACGAAACAGGCAGACTTATACGAGACACATATGCAAATAATTATTTTGCTTAATATGATCTAAACCATGTGTAGCCTCTAAAATGTTCCACTGGCCCCTCAACTTTCTCCTTAGTTGAACAAACACACAGAAGTCAAAGTATATAATGTGATTTGTCTTTATTCAGAGTGAATCTGCCTGTTAGGGGTGAAAACGCACAAATAAATGTTGTGGAAAGTGATCAAAAAGGTCATTTTTTTTTCCTTTTCCTTTTTTAAAAATGGTAGTTCTACTTGCATTTTTCTGTAGCTGTTGAATTTCCAGCTCCAACTTCCTCATCTTCAGTTTTTTATACTGGATGTCGATATCAATCACTTCCATTTGTTTAAGGAGGTAGCGTTTATACACTCCTTTTATGTTTTCTGGGTTATGTAGCAACATAGATTTAAGTTATTTCATTGAATACTCGTCACATTGTTTTCATTTCTTAATACTCACTTTGTCACATGTGGTCCCAGACTGAGAGGGCTCTAGAACAGTGTCAGCATCCTGAAAACACATTATGATCATTTTATCACACAAGTACACTTTTTTTATATTCAATAAAGTATCACATGGAACCTGTGACTACCTCAGGCCTCCTTGAACATACAGACACAGTCTCCTCATCCTCCTCAACTCCCATCACTTCTCCCTGTGACCACTGATTAAACTCAGTTAAAATCATTAGCATACATGTCTTATTTAAAAGGTCTCATACTCACAGGCAACATGATGTCTGGTGGATCCATACAGCATACAGAATCTTGATAGAAAAAAAAATATTTTTTTTACCAAAATGCACCATTACAGTAGCACAAGTACTTCTATGTGACATTACTGCTATGATGTACTTAGGTTTACAATGCCTAAGGAAGGAGGAAATCAGTTAGTCAGGAAGGAATAATGCGAATAAAACACACACACCTTTTATATACTCACTACTTATACTACGTGATATCATTTTAGATGATGTCCCCCCCTCTATTCCCTCAAGGACGGGCCTCCCTTTATTAATTTCCAAAGCCAGCTCCTCTGCAGGAGTGAAGCTGGCTGGTGGTGGCCCTCCCCCAGTGCCAGCAACCTCAGTCTTCTTTTTGGTCGCTGCAATTAAAAAAAAATACATAAAAAAAAAACCCTGAATACTTGTAACTTCAAGCTGGCATTGATTACATATATACATCCCATTAGATTTACTTACCATTCTGAACTATATTTTTATATTTTATTTTCACCTGCTGCCAGGTTCTTTTTCCTTCACTTAAGTTGCTGCTGCGTGAAAGCAATTAACGTTACTGTTATTCACACACAAACTTTGCAATGTATTGTGACACACATTCAATGTTGATAAATTATTTTAAATAGCTTACACCGCTACTTACGCATTGAGACGATCAGCAATTTCCTGCCAACCTTTCTCTCTTGCTTTATTTATTGCCGCTGTATTGCCTTTTTTGGTGATGACATCTTTAAATTCTTCATATGATTCCAATAGCAAACGCTGTTCCGTTGCCGTGAACATCGCTGCTCTATCTTTTCCTTTTGTTGCCATGGTAGCCCACAGTAAATCGATTGACCCATGCTCGACTTTTCAGGACTTTTAAACAATGGCGTGCACGCGCAATTATCTAGACTATTTAAACCTGACTCAAATTAGTAAAATCACATGATCCTCAACTTACTGTTATGGAACCAATTTAAGCGCGGATGTTTAGCTCGGCTCATTCAAGTCAGGTTTTGGACTTTAATCCCCGCTTTTCTAAGCTGCTTTTATGGAACAGCCCCCAGGTCCTGTCCAAAAATAAATAAATAAAATAAAAAATAACACCCGCTTTATGACTCAAAGTAACCGTTAAATAATTCGTCAAAAAGATTCAAAATTCCCAAGAAGAAGAAACAGATCCGTGCAACAGGTGTGTTGGTAGTTTGATCCTCCTACATAATTCGTGAATAACGCCAACACATTCAAGAGGGTAAGAGACTAAGCACTATTGACTGGGGTGACGTGGACAGACATATTTTTGACTGTTGACTGTTGTTTTACAGATATTTTCATGTTCACTGTACCCCGAGTGCAGGGTCCGACTAGTTTTTACACAAGTAGCTAATTTGTCGCAACTATGCTAACAATGAAACACAAACCTAGACTGATTTGAACACAGGTTTATCTGGTCGTCCAGGAGACGGAATGTTGCCAAGACCGAATCCTATCAAGTTTACTTTGTTTGTCAAGTGTATTAATGTCAAATAAGACAGTATTGTTTGAGACAAGGGCAGTCACATTCCCATGCATGGTTCAACTCAACGTCAGCATTTATTTAATTGATTATTTAATTATTTTTGGCATTTTCGTAGTCACAATACATTCAGCTTCAGAATATCATAATAGAATAGAACAAATCACACAAAATATTTAATATTACATTTCATACAAAAATCTAAATCTTTTATAAAACATTTAGACATGATCTAAGATATTTTAATACAACAGTTTTTTTTTCTTCTGGCAATAGTTCACTGAGAATAAAGAAAACACTTTTCAAAATACATATATTTATATATTAATTCTTTTCAATAGAGTATTTAAAATATTTTCATTTACCACAAAACATAAATTAGTGCCGCTTCTTCAGTAATGGTAAACTAAATCATTTTAAGTCAATATATTTTCTACTTTGTCAGTCATTCTTCATTTTTCTGTTCCCCGGGGGCCTTTAAATTATTAAGCTTTCTGTCCACAGTAAAACGAGCTTGTGCTCAGTGCCATTTACAATAAAGAATCTCATGCTTTTATCTTTGAACTACAAGATACAGTAGGAGAAGGTGAACAATAATTAGGTTTCAGGTCCAGGACACTTGGATGCCATGTGCAAATACGGAGTAGCAATTACCTTAAATGGCAAAACGAATATCTGCACGTGCAATTACTTGAAAGGACCAAGATAGTTGATCCCATCATCTCTTCCGGTCTGCAAAAGGCACCTCTTGATCATTGTGTAAATTAATAACTCGTCAAAGATACTGTAAGTGAGTACCACAGTTTTTTTTTTTTTTTTGCCAATCAGAAAGACTCTTTGGCTGTCAGTCATTTTGTGGACAGGACAGGATTTAGAAGAAAGGAAGCAGGCGGTCTAATTTTGTTAGCTAAAATCACTTGCAGCACCTTTAGTAGCCAAAGATCAATGGTATCATGACAGAATTCAAGTATTCTCTATGCAATGGCTCAAATAATTATGACAACTTACAGTTTTTATGTGTCAACCCCTCTCGATATTGAAATATCGAATGAACGCTTGTGAAATAAACTGCAATATGAGCTGGTGCAATGACTCGTCAAACACATAATGCAAAACTAGTCAAACTTCAAACAGAAATTAAAGAAATTTCACTCAATGGGAAAATAATTAGCTACCATGTTTCTCGCACATTCACATACACGCACAAATGAAAAATACCATGAACATCTGAAAATACTACTTGTAAGGCCTGGTTTCACAGTCAGGGCTTAGACTAAGCCAGGTTTAGGCTGTAATTCAATTAGGACATTTAGGTATATTTTATAATCTAGATAGATAGAGAGAGAGAGAGAGAGAGAGAGAGAAGCATTACTGCATCTTGAGACAAAAATTTGTCAGTGCATGTTTCAAGGCTAAGGCCTTGTCTGTGAAACCAGGGGTAAATGTTTTTAAAGATTTGAGCTTTAGGATCAGTGTGGTTTTTAGGCTTAAATGAGACTGCTAGAGAGATTGGATTGAGCCTCGGCCACACTTTTAACCAGCCAGTTTTATGACTGAGGATGATTCACTTCTATTGAATCTGTTTTCTGAAGGACAGACTAATAAATTGGTGTGTTCGTGAATGGATGCATGCATGTTTTAGATGGAGAAACAAAGCTGTCTGCTTCATAATTGTTTTGTTCTGGCGATCTCTTCATGCACAGTGCTTTGTTTCTTGTCCTCAGAATATGCTTTGTCTGCGGTTTTTGCCTCGACCTGGATTTGGAGAAAATGACCCATTGTTAGACAGATCTGCAGGAGTGCAGGTGAGGTGAAAGCATTTTCTTACAGGTTTACAGATGGGATTAATGTTCCTTGTGCATGACTAAAAATGATCAAGTTGCGCTGTGCAAATAGAGATGAGTGATGCCAAAGCAATGGAATTGAATACCTGGTGGCTGGAATACTGAGCTCTTGTGTCCCGGATCCTTCTGTAGCTGGATCTCCCTCAGTGAAAACACAGATGAGGCTAGAGAGAATAGAAGACAAGTGGCTGATGATTCTCATTTGTTGTTTAATCAAGGGTGAATGACAGATGATAAAGCCCTTGTTGAGGATATTTAAGCAGAGAAATTAGATAATAGCGTAAATATTGGGATGAACTCACTGTCAGGTATGGAGTGGATGTTCTCGCCCAGAGTCAGGAAGTAAGAGTGTCTCAGAGCCGACTCTGCGGAAATCCTGCACTTGGTGTCATACTGAACAGAAAAAAAAGAGGAGGGAAATGTATATTTTGTTATTACACATTATATTTGAATATAAATATTATAAATAATAATATTATGCATATTATACTATCTCAATATTTATATATATATAAATATATATGCATACATACATTTATGTGATTATACACATTATTTAATTTAAATATAAATATAGGTTTGTCTATATATACCTATATAGGTTTATATTTATAGGTTTATCTATAGTTATGGAAGCCATCTATTATGATATATGACATTTATTATTTTAAGAAAATCATGTTATTAAATTAAACACATTGGACATTATATTTAACCACAAACATAATAATATAAATCGAATATGTTTATCTAGCTGTGACCATAATATGACATGTATTATTATTTTTACTGTAGCTATATTTATATTATATATTTAAGTTGATCTAAATTTACATAATATAAGAACAAATTAATATATACATACATATTAATATATACATATATACATACATACACACACACACACACGTATTGTGTGTGTGTGTGTATATATATATATAGATTACAAGATATAATAAATATTCTGACCATCATGGAAAGATTTAATTAACTTGTTGTATAATGAAGATGTACTAAAAGCCAGAGAATTGCACTTTGATATTTTTAACACGTGTGCGCATGCGTCAACGCTTCTTTCTCTGTTTTGCGCACTACAACGCGAGTGCTGCCTGTGGTCTTCACTAATGACTCGATTTGAGCACAGCTCCCCTGACTTGTTGATCCCTGAGCTATAAAATAGTTTTAAATAATGAAGCACCCATCACCCTGCTCTCATCTCACACAAAGTTATCAAATTGTCTCCGGCGAAGTTTGGCAGTGCTTCAAACGAGCAGAGCGTTCAGAGCGCATTGTGTGAGGCTGACGGCGCGATCAGTCAGCGGGGTTTGATGAGAAACAGGTGCACGGTTCGGACTCATTAAGGCCGCTGTCACCATTAACGAATCGCGCGCTCCGCGGTCTTTCATCATAATGACAGGTCAGAGCGCGCTCAAGCTGCGCGCGCCATCAGAACGCACAAAGAGGAAAGAAACGCATTCACGCTTCTGCACAAATACCGCATTCTAACACACACAATCTTAGACCTCCCATGGACTATTCTATTGTTGTTAAATTAAACGAATCATATAACTATTACAAATTGACCCAACCTCTATTTTACAGCCAAACAAAACGCTATGATAAGCATCGAGTCTCTGGAAGAGTCTTTAGCCTTTGCCAGCCCTCTTTGTTCAGTCATTCCCCCAACATAATCTTGAACGATATTCCTCTGAAAGGTCCTTACTCTTGCCTGTACCTGAGCGAAGCGTGGGGTTGTCTGCGTTTGTTTACCTGTGTTTTGATAACGCTATAATGCTCCCTGCCTGTATCATACTAATTGGACCTGGAGGAGAGCAGGCAGAGAGGGGAAGCTGACACTGTAATTAGCTTCTGAGCGCACTCCGTCTCGGCAGCGAAAACCTTTAACAAGGGCCTTTTTTTCACCCAGGGGTTTGTGGGAGCTGAAGACTATTGCAGTTCCATGGCTTTTAACAGCACCTCGCTGGCCTCTGCAATAGTGCTGTGTGCTTGTTAGAAATCTCACACACAAATAATGTCTGATCCCATGCTAGAGCTTAAAAAAAAAAAAAAAAAAAAAAACTCATATAGATTTTAATTATAATTTATTGATTTTAATTGATTTAGTATATATAACTTTTAATTTGTTATTCTGCTTTATTATTATTATTATTATTATTTAAATGTCTTAGTTTTGCCACAATAATTGATTATAATTAGACTGTAAAATACTATTTTTAAAGGGTTTTAAATTTTGAGATTATGCTGATATTTTATTAATAGTAATACTTTTGATTAGTAGTTGATTTTTATGTATTTATCTGATTTTTTAAATAATTATTTCTGAATTTTCACTCAATAATTTATAATGATTAGGCTATTAGAATACTAAGGGGTTGTGTTAAAAATAAATTTGAATATACATTTTTGACCATTCTGATTGCAATACTGCTTTGCATAAAAATCATGGTCATAAATATTATTATTATTATTATTATTTATAATATAACAAATATTGTTATTGTTAATAACAAAAACAATAATAATAACAGTATTAATACTTAATATAATAGGAAAAAACAACAACAACAACAACAACAAAAACGCTACAGGTCTGTATTTCACGCTTGAGAATGAAGGCTTTTACATCAATTATTGTATTTTGTAGTGATGTAAGTAAGTCTGGCGTAATGGCTTTGTTTGAGACCCACCAAATGGATTTCTATTAACCGTTAGAAAAGAATATCAGTATTATTGGATTATCTGTCTCTTATTATGCAGATGCAAACAGAATTGTATAGTTCATTATTGTTATTGTCTGTTAACAGAGCAGTGTGTTAACAATAAATAGACACTTTATCAGATTTATTGATAGTGACTTACTCACATTTTTCTACCAGTATAGACAATATTCCTGTTTCATCATGCTATGATACCAGAAATATTGTCCTCCTGCTATTGTGCCATATGTCATACTCGATGACCTCTCTCTTCGGCAAGGTGTTTCTAAACACAGTACCACCACTGGCTAGGTGTGTGTGTGTGTTTTTGGATTATTCTCAGTATAGCCCTGCAGGGCTGTTGTTTTTGACATCTGACACAGACTGGCAAATCCTCATATTGCATAAATCTATTGTGTATATCTTACTGGCTCCTTCTTAGCATTCCAACAAATGGAAAGTTGTCTACACAGAACAATAAACCTATTGAAATAAAATAATATCTATAATATCTACAATACCTATAATACACCGATATTATTTATGTTTTCAGTAAGAATGTACACTATGCAAATATATTGCATGTGGATGCTTACTTTTCACATGTGCTCCGAACCAGTGCTTTAAGTTGCCCAAAAGAGGTGCTGGTACTCTATTATATATATATATATATATATATATATATATATATATATATATATATATATATATATATATATATATATATATATATATATATATATATATTTTTTTTTTTCTTTGATGATTCCCCTCATCCCCTGAGGTAACAACAACTATATTGAAGGGCTTTCATATACAGCAGTCAACAGGCAACCTTAATAATAAATCTTTTTATTAGTTTGTGGATTTGCTTGAGCTAGAAAGAACTACTGAACATAAATAAAATGTGCAAAAAAAATACCCGAACTGACTCAAATTATTCGCGAAGCCGCTTTGAACTCCCGAACTGACTCAAATGAGTCACAAACCCGCTACGAACTTTTGAATTGATTCAAATGATCCGCGAAGCCGCTACGCACTCCGGAACTGATTCAAATGATTCGCGAACCATATACGAACTCTCAAATTGATTCAAATGATGCGCGAAGCCGCTCCAAACTCCCGAATTGATTCAAATGATTTGCGAACCCCAAACTGACTCAATGATTCGCAAACCCGCTCCGAAATCCCGAACTGACTCAAATGATTCGCGATCCCGCTCCGAACTCTTGAATTGATTCAAATGATCCGCGAAGCAGCTCAGAACTCTCGAACTGATTCAAATGATTTGCGATCCCCAAACTGACTCAAATGATTCGCGAACCCGCTCCGAACTCCCAAACTCAAATGATTCGCGAACCCGCCACGAACTCCCGAACTGACTCAAATGATTCGCGAACCCGCTCCGATTTCTCGAACTGATTCAAATGATCCGCGAAGCTGCTCCGAACTCCCGAACTGACTCAAATGATTCGCGATCCCGCTCCGAACTCCCAAACTGGTTCAAATGATTCAAGCTCCATACTCCAAACTAGGAAGAATTAGGAAGCGTGCATTGTGAATGGCGCTCTGAAAAGCGGCAGTGGAGGCAAAGGATTAAAACCTCTATTAAAACAGATGTCCAAATGAACGTACGGGTACGCTAAAATCACGTTCTGGGTGCACGGAGAGGTGGTGGTACGCTCAAGAGCTATATTTGGAAGTGGCGGTACTGAGTACCTGTGCATACCGGCCCACTTAAAGCACTGCTCCTAATTTGAAACATTTAGAAGAGCATACAAACCTAAAAGTGCATGAAAGTGTATCGTAGAATTATTTTTTCCTTAAAAAAGGGATACGATGAGACATTTACATGCAAAATTATTTAATTTAATTGAATACTAAAAGTACACTAGTTTTTTGTAAAGCATATGTTTCAAACTGAGTTTACTTAGAAAAGGTCACCCCCCCCCCAAAAAAATGAAAATTTGCTGAAAATGTACTCACCTTCAGGCCATCCAAGATGTAGATGAGTTTGTGTCTTTATTGAAACAGATTTGAAGAAATGTAGCATTCCATCACTTGCTCTCCAATGGATCCTCTGCAGTGTATGGGTGCCGTCAGAATTACATTCCAAACAGCTGATAAAAACATCACAATGATCCACATGACTCCAGCCCATCAATTAAAATCTTGTGAAGTGAAAAGCTGTGAGTTTGAAAGAAACTAATCCATCATACATGTTTTCGATCAAAGTATGAATCCTCTGTCCATAATATTCCTTTCTCCATTGGAAATGTTATTGTCAGGATCAGGAGAGAAATATGCACAGATCAAGCACCACTTAGAAGTGAAAACGGTCGAGAGCAGTATTAAACAAATGTTTCACTGGGTTTTTATGTGAGAGGACAGCGTTATGGACTGTATTTTGTCTAGAAGCAATGGTTTAAAGTTAAAGCAATGGATTTGTTTTTACTTCACAAGATGTTAACTGATAGACTGGAGTGGTGTGGTTTACATGTGGATTATTTTATCAGATGTTTGGACTCTCTTTCTGACGGCACCCATTCACTGCTTAAGATCCATTGGTGAGCAAGACATGTTATACAAAATTTCACCAAATTTGGTCTCATGAAGAAACAAACATGGCCAGAGGGTGAGAACATTTTCAGCCAATTTTCCATTTTTAGGTGACCTATTCCTTTAGACGTTGGACATTGTATTTTGGTTACATAAATGACCATTTAATGACGTTTCATTCAGATAACCAGAAAAAAATTACATTTTGTGGGACTTTTAATTATAAACATGCCCAAAATACTCATGTTTGTGATTCATTGGGTGAGGGTTCACATGTATGTTTGCATACTTGTGTAAAGTGTTTTTTTTTTCAGATTTTCACTCACCAACAATAGAGCCGTAAGAAGGTCTATTCCCTCTGTGTCAAGCCTTAAAACAAAACAAAAACACATGCCTTGTGTATTACAATATTCACCATCTATAATTCATAGCATGCAAAGTCTCCAAAATATGCTTCGTTGTTATTTATTTATAGATACAGGTTTGTTTTTGTTTGTACATTTCATTTAAAGAAGCCAAAAGCTAGTCCTGTTGCATGCAAGTTAGTTTGTGGTGTTCGTGCGGTACCTGGGCACATGATTAATGAGCGCTTGTGCTCTGTACTGAGGAAACAGGTAGGATTTGAATTCCTCATTAGCTGTGATTCTGGGCCAGCTCTCCTCAGTTGGGGTGCCTGGTTACGGAAAGAAGTGTAAGAATTTTAGTATGCGTCCTACAGTGAGATAATTAGACCCTCATTCTGCCTCAGACGGTGCACCCACGACCACCCACAGGCCGCTCACTGACCGCATGATCTATATTGCATAAAAAATGGCTGATGTTTTGTTTATCTGGCGAGCTCTGATTTGGTCGGCTGGCTTTGCACAGCTTCTGAATTGAATTGCACAGGTTGTCATGTTTACAGCCGGCTGCTGGAACGAGCGCTTATGAGGAGCATGTAATCACTCAATCAGAGAGTTTGCTAGTAAGTCAAGTTGTTTTCTGTGAAACAAGTAGTTTTGGATAAAAAAAAAAAAAAAAAAAAAAAAAAAAAAACAGCAGCAGCAAAATCTGATTACAAGGCATACATTATATATAAATATATATATATATATATATATATATATATATATATATATATATATGTATGTATTAGCATATCAGAACGATATCTGAAGGATCATGTGACACTGAAGACTGGAGTAATGATGCTGAAAATTAAGCTTTGCATTACAGAAATAAATTGCATTTTAACAATTGAAACCTTTGTAATTGTAATAGTATTTTGCAATGTTACAGTTTTTACTGTATTTTGAATAAAATAAAAGCAGCTTTGGTGAGCATAAGATACTTTTAAAAAAAACATTAAAAACCTTTCTGACCAACTTTTGAATGGCAGCGCATAGTTGTTCAAGTAGATAAATTGATCTAATTAAAATGAGAAATGTAACATTTAAATATGCAAATGCAAATGTAACCAGATTTTCACATTTGCCTAAGAAACCCCAAGGGGGGGGGGGGGGGGGGTATTCATAGTGATGCCATAAGAGAACAATTTCTTTTTAACCTTTCAACAGTTCTGAAAGAATTTTTTTTTTTTATAGTTTAAAGTTAGTTGTACATTTTAATAATAAAAAAAAAAAAATCCAACTATAAATAAAACCTTTTGTGGATTGAAAAGCTAAACGTTTTTCATGGAACCATAATTAAACCATTAATGACATAATTAAAATTAAAATGTCTCTCATACCCATGAGTCGAAATATCAGGTGTAGTTCCTCTTTGACAGTCGATCCAGGAAACATGGGACGGCCTGTGGCCATTTCGTACAGGATACAGCCCACGCCCCTAGTCATACAGAGACATCCATCATATTCCTGCTGCGTTATGATCATAAAGTCTGTTTTAATTTCAGTGCTGTTATTCTATATGACAAAGCTTTTAAATGAAGCCAGCAGACATCATTTGAACACATCAGATCAGGGCCGTCACACTTGTTTTAGATACAGTGTCTATTCTCCTATCACAGTTTGACGTCTGCTTGACTGGAGGGTAGTTTTGGGGAAGGTGCGAGGTGGAGATATGGGAAAGACACATGTGGCTGCTGTCACGGTCGGATTGATTAGCCCACTGGACTAATCCTGAGGATTAAACACAACTGCATTTTTATCGGACAGGATGGCTTAGCTTTAAAAAAGCATTTATGTCTGAGTCCATGTCAGCTATCCAAGGTTGCCTGAGGAGTGCGTGTCAGTGTGTGCATGTGATGTTAAAAGGTTGTGTCAGGAAAGACAGAATTCAATTTTCTAGCTTAATGTTTCTTCTGGAGGACTGAGCAACGGTCAAGAGCGCTTTGGCATGATCAAAATCCAGTTTGATGGATTATTTCATATAGTTCATAAATGGGATTTTCTTTTCTAAAACTAAAGGTTATGCAAACCCAGAGTCGATCCTCCCAATACACAAAATACGCAAGCTGCCTAAGGCCCGAAACACTAGGGGGCCCCTTAGCTCTCAAAGATGATTTATTTTTGTTTTTGAATTTGGCCAGTGGTTATGAAAACACGAATGCGTAGCGCTTTCGCCCTTTCTACATAAAAATAAGTCAAATCATGTAATGTGAATGTCGTACAGTCTTGCTCAAAAACAAAAAAAAACAAGCTGAAAGTGTACTGACCCCCAGAAGAGACACCGTTTCCTCGAGACGGAGTGAAACATGGACAAATGCTTTTCTAATTTAAATAATGCATCTAATTTACATTATGTAATCCATGAATCTAGCTTCTTCCACAGCTAGCCATATATATATAATTTGTATATGTCAGTGTTTCAATTTGTCAAATGATTACATTTGTGCTATATAAACAGTTAAATTAGTCTAGTTTAAATGGTTAAATTTATATAATTTAAATGGTTAAATCTGTCTAATTTAAAGTATATTTTTAAACACTTTTCACATTTGCCTTGATGTTGTTTACTAACCCAAGTCAAAAGAGCTCAGCCTCCAGTATATACAATGGTTAGTAATTTTAGATCATGGACTATTTTTGCCTTTTAGTCTTATGGGCATTGTACATGAGCAGTATTAATAGTTTTGCTCTAATCTTTCATAATGTTAGCAACACATTGTGACTGATGCCATACAGTAGTAGTATTGTGTTCAATGTTTTCTAGCAGAGGTTTATGGGATAAACATCTTACCACATGTCTATCGGTGTTGAGTACTCCGTGGAGCCCAGCAGGACATCAGGAGGTCGGTACCACAAGGTCACAACCTCATTCGAATAGGTTTTTGTTGGGACTGATTTTGCTCTGGCCAAACCTTAACAAGTACGATTAGACAGATAGTTAAGGCGAGGAACAAACATTGCTGGGTAACCCAGAATCTGAGCCAAAAGCTGATTTAAAATGGGAGTCACATGGGAGACCGCTGCTGGGTAATGTGCTAAAAAACAAGTCAGATATTCTTTGTACAGCACACCAAAGTAAATGCATCTGTGAATACTCAGTGAATACTCACCGAAGTCTGCCAGTTTGAGTTCTCCCTTGTCATTAATGAGCAGATTCTGAGGCTTCAGGTCCCGGTGGAGAATCTTCCTCTTATGACAATATGATAAACCACGAAGAAGCTGGAATGTGAATATCTACAAGGACAGAAAGGGGGATGTTAGCACTTCTAAACCTAAATTACCAACAAGGTCATTTTAAGCATTTTAAGGCATACAAAATGTAGGCAGCCTCCTTCTAAGATCCCTCATTTTCGCCTAATTTAAAGACAACATCACATGTATCCACTGCGGATAACGCATTACGAAATACTTGAATGAAGAAAATTATATATTTTTTAAATTCAATAATGACAAGTTTAATTTAAATACTTATTTACCTAGTGTTCGCTTTACTATAAATCACTTTTTTTTAATGAATACTATTTTATGCCTGACACTGTTTTATCCACCTACATAAAGTGACATGCAAAAAGCTATTAGCTGTTTAGTAGCCTAAATTCCTCATTATCATAAAACAAATGGGCTATTTCCAACTCATAAATTGTTTGAAATGTCACTTTGAGATCTATACTTAATTTATATCTCATTTTCTTTAATAAATGGACTTATTAGTTAATTAGTCAATTATGGCTTCCAATGCTCTAATTTCCACCGATGTTTTCCCTATAGGTAAGAAAAATCAGAAAAGAGGTCTCATTGCTTGGGTCTGCTGGGTAGCCCCGCCCAGCGAAATCTCATTGGTCCAAAATCCTGCTCTTCGTAACTGTATAACAAAACATATCTTCTGATTGGCTGTGATGTTGTCGAGCAGCTTTGTACTCGTAATCGATTAACAAATTGGTTCTCATTGCAAACCTGGTGATATTTAGCAACAGATAAAGATGTCACGCTCAATCAGAATCGGTTGTCATGTCTCGAATTAGAATGTTGCATTAGAAGGTAGCTGTCTGTGTAGACAGCGCTGTTGACTTTTAATTGGGAAGCTTGTTGATGTTTTTTGCTGTTACCTTCACATTGTGCATGCTCATTAGGTTTCCACAGTTGTCGAGGTATTGCTTCAAGTCACTGTCCTTTAAAAACAATAGATTATGCCGTCAAAATGGCACTCAAAACAGACTGGTCCTGTCACATTTTGAGGTTGCTTTCATAGTTCAAGAGAAAAATATGTAAAATAGCACCTCGATCAATATCACAAAAGTATTGTGGGAACCATACAGGCTGCTACTGTTTTATAACATTCAGACGTGGCTTACCAGGTACTCAAAGACGAGGGTGAGACATCGGTCCGTATGGATGATGTCATGAAGCGTTACGATGTTGGCGTGCTTCAGGTTCTTCAGCAGTGACACTGGTGCAACACAACAAGAATATGATAATGAGCACCAACAACAATAACCTCCAGCAGGGTCTGCAACATTCAGAATGGAAAGCTTTTGAAATTCAAATCCAGTTCCTGAATTTTAATGAAGCCAAACAGGATGCAGAATTGTCATTCAAATTAGAAAATGGCTCTACGTGTTGTTTTGTTCTAATTCATATACTGAAAAATTAAATATTACCCAGAAACAGCCAACATATATGCTATTTATGGAAATATACAATATTTATTGGTATATATTGTATATATTGGTTTTATGTGTTAATGAAATGTGCATTATATAATCTATATATTTAAATATTTTACCTGTGTGTAAATACTGTATTTAAATATTTTAATGACTAATCAGTTACTAGGAAATTAGCCCTAATAATATTCTAATGCACGTTACTGCTCAGGACACATTTCACATTATTAGTTATCTTCCAAAATGTTTGAGCTACTTATAATTTGTGTGAAAACAGTGATCCCCCCCCCAAAACAAATCTTTAATTAATAGAAAGTTTGAAAGAACAGCATTATTTGAAAGTTTTTTATAACATTATAAACGTCTTTACTGTCACTTTTTATCAATCAAATGTGCCCTTTGCTGAATTACAAATAACCTAGACTTATAATATAATATTACTAAAAAAAAAAAATATCAGTTCTAATTTATTTATATATATATATATATATATATATATATATATATATATATATATATAAAAAAATCTAAAAATGACCTAATGTGTGTGTGTGTGTATATATATATATATATATATATATATATATATATATATACACATTTAATTTAATTTAATTTAATTTTAATATATATATATATATATATATATATATATATATATATATATATATATATATATATATATATATATATATATATACACACACAAAATGTATAACCATACTTATTAAAAACCTATAAAATGTATCTAGATGTCTTTTAATTTATTCTATGATGACTATATATTATAATTTTACATCTAATGATATAATATTATTTGTTAATTAATTTATTTATTTATTTAAAGAATGAATAATTTCTGGATTTGTAAGAATGCTCTAATTTACGCCTCATTTTAAATCTTTTTTTTTTTATGCGACAGGAAAGAATGAAATATTAAAGTGAGAATGACTGGACACTTTTACTGAGGTCTTTGGCACCTCAGATTTTTCTTTAGAGAAAGGGCTCCCCGTAACATTAAATCTGAAACGAGCTGATGCTTAAATGAAGTCTTTATAGAGTTATAAAAAATCCTAACTCTTGAGGTCTCATGGCATGTTTTGTAATGCAGTCCCTCAGCGGGCACTGGGAGGCAGCCTTGCTTCACGTCAGCATTTCCATTAGCAACCCCGCTCACGTACTCCATCTCATTTAGATAGAGTGATTCAGGCTGGGTGAAGAAGACGCCTGTGGCTTGCTAGTTTAGAATGAATACTCTTCGTGACAATCTGGGTTTTGAACAACTGGGGAGCTGGAAATCATAGTTGTGTCAGTGAGAGAGGAGGACAGCACCTTCCCGTATGGCCGTGCACGGGGCGCCCTCTTCATGCTCCAGACGAATCTCTTTCAGGGCCACCAGGTTTTCTGTGAGTTTGCTGCGACCCTTGAATACCGTTGCGTATGTGCCCTGTTTGACAGACAGGAAATCAAAAAAAATATCAATCATCTGGGAAACAGGAGTGTTGCAGAACAGACTAGTGCTTCACAACTGGTTTAACTTGAACATCCAGATTTGACCTTGGCAACCCAACATACAGCAGCACCAAAATTATGTATTGTATAAAAGCAGAAAGAAATGTCTTGAAATCAGACCGTACTATAACCATAAACTGCACAAGGCCAGCAAGATACCAAATTAAGAACATGTTTGGTTCTCAGATGTCTCCTGAATCTGAGTGGACTGCCCAAACAAGGTAAATCTCTAATTTAGTCTTGTTCTACAACCTGTCCGTGTCAACATCTGTCTGATTTCACAAGCTTGTACCAAATGACAGATTTATTTATGATAAAAAATTATAGAGATTTACTGGAAACATGGTCACTGATGTCAACAGCAAGATATATACAGTAGTAGATAAAAACACATGCACAATTATATGTTAAGTTGCATTGTATTTTTGCATTCAACATTGTTTTTATTCATGCTTTCCTAAACCATATCAGACCTGCAGTCCATCAGATGAAAACCACTGGATTAGAACAGTATGAAACTTCAGACAAATCTATAGGGTTGTTCATCTAGTTTCTGGTAAGAGATTTTGGTTTATAACCACAACAATGTCAACTGGGACAAGTTAGAAAATTCAAACTGCTCTTTATAACTGCTGAGCTATTGTTTATTGTTTATGGAAGTCATTTCATATTGAGATTACTCATATGTTGGCTGATGATGTGCATAGCTAGAAAAGTGTTTAAAAATAACATCTGATGTTTTTATGGTACTTTTTGGTACTTTGTTGCAATTGGATGATAGTGATGAGTAATAGTGGATCAAAATGTTTCTTACTCTATTGAAATATAACAATTGAAACGATGTTTATAAAAGTCTCCTATCTCACCAAGGCTGCATTTATTTGATCACAAATACAGTAAAAATAGAATTTAAGAGTGTTTTCTATTGTGAGGTCTGTATATTATAGAATTGTATATTTCCTGTGATGCAAAGCCAAATTTTCAGCAGTTATCCAGTTACACATGATCCTTTAGAAACATTTCAAGAGAAATTTTGAAAACACTTGTGCTAAATATTTTTGTGGAAATTTTTATAAAAAGTTCCAAAGAACAGCAGAACAGCCCTTTTTTAAATCAGTTTTTATTTTTAACATTATAAATGTCTTTACTCTTACTTTTGATCAATTAAATGTGTCCTTGCTGGATAAAAGTATTCATTTCTTTAAAAATGATATTGCTTCCAAGCCTTCGGTTAGATCCATGAACTATATCCCATTATTTACTTAGCAAGACCATAGATTCCTCCAAGGTGATTGTGCTTTTATAATTGATAATCCTTGTAAATTCACAAAAGATACTAACACAAAAGATACTAACTAGAATTAAGCCATAGCACACTTTTCAAGATTTTATTAATTTCCCTGACTTTTCCAGGCAGAGCTAAAAGCACTTTTAAACATTAATGAAACATTTATAACTGCTGAGACAAAGATATGAAACCCACTTTACTGTTACTTGTTTCTTTATTGAGGTGAATTCACTGCAATCCTTGTCCAGTATTTTTCCCAATACTTCAGGTTTTTCTCACACAGTCATTAGATACGGTATTCCTTAGGGTTGTATGTAGTTCACAATTTGCAATATGCATGCTTTGTTGCACTTAATGGAAAATTGACGGGCTAGTTGCTGTACAGCTTTGAGCATATTAGAGACTGATGTCTCTTCATGCCAAAAAAAAAGCTCATTAAATCAGAATCCACATACAACACGACTCATATTCACTGTAATTGCCTGCGGGGGAATCGCGTAATGAACACATTTGGTTCTTCATTTCGATGGCTGCTGTTTTACGTTTTTATTTTTTGCCTATAGAATCTATTTATTTAATTTTTTTTTAAAACATCTTACCTCTCCTAGTTTTCCCAACTTCACATAGGTCTCCAGTTTCCCAAAGCCAATGTCCGACTGGAAAAGAATGGAATACAGTGTGAGCAAAGTGTCTTCAGTTTATTGAAATAGACCGTTGACAACATTTATGATTGTAAACATTGAGCTGTAAACATTGTGTGGATATCAACATGTAAATAAGCACTTTTTTGTCTATTTGTCTGATTTGCATTTGTTTTTTTGTTTTTTTGCATCTAAAGTTTTTTATGTTGTGATGAGCCTCATAGCTGGTTGGTTTAGTTCATGCCTTATAACTCATATAACTTATAACTTTCATCTGTAAGTCGCTTTGGATAAAAGCGTCTGTTAAATGAATAAATGTAAATGTATATCTCTGTAAAAGGGGGAAAATTGAAGGGAACAGTACTTCTAGACCAAGGCCACTGAAAAACTGTGACAGAATAACACTGAACATTTATGTTGTGTTATGATTAAGCACATTTTTATGATAGAAAAAAAAAATTATAAAAAAATGTTTGGTTCTCAATATATAATGTGTATATTACATATAACAATATATACTTTTTAAGTTATTTTTTGGAGGGTATTCTGGGATTGCATTATCTGCAAAAACACAGTTTTTTGCTCAAGATTTTGTAAAAAACAAAAAAACATTTATTAATTAATTAATAAAAAATAATAATAGATATCCGTGTACTATTATATGGCTGTAATGCCTAAAACATTGCCTGGGCAGTAAGCTCTGGTTTAGGAACAGAATGTGTGCATATGTAGACAGTTTTGTTTCAAGAAATTCACTTTTTTATTATTATTGTAGTTATTCTATTTTAAATGCAAAAAGGTTAGTGGGGTTAGAGTTTCGTTTAGTCTGTAGTTATTAGCCTTAACTTAAACTATGATTAGATTGCATCAGTAACTGTCTAAGCGTGTTTCATTTGGTTACTAACCAGTGAGGCTCTTCTGGACATGCGGCTGAGTGGTTTGCACGGTGGAGGGTTTTCCATCTGTAACTTCTTCAGAAACTCTGGTGGGAGACGGATGTCCATGGGCAGAGACATCCTCTTAGTTACATCCTGCACACACATCAAAGAGCTGTCAGCTATTAGCGTTCAGCTAGCACACGTATGAAAACACAGCGCGTCAAGGTGAATATGACAGCTTTCTCTAGCACGCAACACAATTTTACTCCTATTGGCAGAACCGACTATTCTTACCATGATGAACTCAGCATGACAATGAGAAAACCTGTCACTTTTCTCCAGTATGAAGACTCTCACTCAATAAAGAATTCTGCCGTAATCTCAACACGCCAAGGCAGGGCAGTACAAATATTGTATCTTATGAAGAGCTGAAGTTTATCCAACAATTTCTTTCTCGCATCTAAGAAGCTCTGATGGAGTTGGTTTGTAACTGGATTCACTGCCCAGAAATAGCAAGGCAGTGAGGGGGATCTTATGTGCTCTGAAAAATGACAGCATTCCCTGTGATTCCTCCAGCTTTGCCTTGTGGCTGAGTTTGTACGGTCATGCAATAAAACTAGCTAGCGATTCTCAATAAAACCAGGGAATAAAAAGTCCTCCTTTCTCCTCCGCGCTCTCCCGTCATGCCGGTGGGAATAAAATAAGGGTGCATGGTGCAGACAGCCGAGGCAAAGAGCACTCCGAATGCGCAGTCAGTCTTTTGTGGGGCCGGACTAACTTACAGGTAATACTTCCACTCCATTTAATGATGGACTCCATCTTTCTCATGTGTCTCCAACTGAGACTTTTCTCTCATACAGATACTAAATAGCATATATACAATTTGAGAAAATTACTTTTTTTTTTTTTTAATTTCCAAAACTCTTCAAAAGGTGCCTTGATTAAAAATAATAATAATAATAATAATAAATATATATATTTCACAGTTCTGTGAGAGCATTGCAGTGACCATGATTGAACAAAAGGTAAACTGTGATGGAAACACATTTACAGAATCATTATACCAATGTGCAAAAATAAGTAATGTGACTGAATAATTAACCTTTTTATTTATAACAATTTTTATTGTGAAATTCATTTTAGAAACACATTAGGAATAATCATTTAAAAAATAATAATTAAGTATTGCATTCTCCCGAGAAACTTTGTATTCTCTTGCAAAAGTAATGCATTCCCTCCGAAAACCTTTACATTTTATCGCTATTTCCGCAAAACCATTGTTGAACTTTGCATTCTTTTACAAAATGTGATCCCTTGTGAAACGTTGTGTTTTTACACAAAACTAGTACGTTTCTCTGAGAAACTTTGCATCCTTCGCAAAACTGTTGCATTCCATCAAGAAACGTTGACGTCACTTGTTAAAGCACTGAAATGTAGCTTTTCTTCCCACCTCATATCATTTCATATAATTTGCTAGCGAATGCTAGGTTTTTCAGGGAAGCACAAAAGGTTTGTGAGAATGCAAAATCGTTAAAATATAATTTTCCCCATTTAATATTTGTGCTATCACCATGTCCCTTTAAGGCCTCCACGTAAGAGGAAAGGAGCATTTTATGGCAGTCAGGCAAAAACGTATCATTGCTTTAGTACTTGTGGCTTTACCTAGTCTCACCTTAAAAAGAAACAAAGCGTTTGATAACGAGGCTTTAGTGCCTCTGGCAAGGACTTTATTAAGGACTCAGACAAGATTAGCAGAGCAGAGCTTGTGTTGTTCTGTTAGGATCACTGGGACTCCATCAAAGCTTCTGGAAAGGACACTTGGCTGGGCTTAAGCATGGAGAAGGATGAGATGATTAAACGTGACTCACCTCCATGGAGAATCGGCGGTGCGGGACTTTGTTGCAGTACTGCAGTTGTGTAGGAGATTGAGCCTGGCTGTCTGGAGCCACTGGACTGGGTTGCAGGCTGTGTAGACCCAGACTACTGGGCACCACACCTGTAGGACACAATCACATTAAACATACTCCAGTAATCGGTTTTATTTACAACTTTGACAAATCTTTTTTACAGTCTAGATGATTCTTCTACCTAGAGTTCCCTAGGTTTATATCTTTGATTCACACAACATTATATGCCAGTAGTTTTGAGAATGGTTATAGAGGTGAACACGAACGAAAATGTGCCAGTTGATGTAATAACTATGAATTTGAAGTAATTATAACAGTAGTATAATAGCTGTGCTAGTATTTTCTGCCTCATAATGATTGATATTTCTGAAAATATAAAAAAAATCAGTTAACAAAGCCACTATGTGTGTGTGTGTGTGTTTATAATTGTGAGTAAATGTTTGTAATTTGTAAATGTTTAATAATAACATTGTTATAATAAATATATTGTACTAATAAATAATTGTAAAAGTATTTTCTGTCTCATGATCATGAACATTTCTGAAAACAACATTAAACATAATTTATTATTTAAATTAAATTACATTTCTTTATTAGTTTAAGTAATTGTGCTATTGTCCATCGTTTCACTCTGGTTATATTGGTCTGCAACATTTTATAGATGAGTGATGTACAAAATGTGATTATTCTGTCAACACTGTAAGGATTTTCTGTCTGACTGTGGTGCGGTAGATGGAGCTGATAGTCAGACACCTTCCTGTAGTCTCATCTCATTCAGTATTAATATTAAATATTTGACAGTATTCTTGTAGCTAAGAGTGATAAGCGAGAAAAAACACATTTTGTGAGCAAACGGTAGCGGACACTTGTGAACATGCTGAACCAAAAAAAAACAAAAAAACTCCTTGATATATACAGTAAACTTAAACTAAATATACAGTGGGTACGGTAAGTATTCAGACCCGCTTACATTTTTCACTCTTTGTTATATTGCAGCCATTTGCTAAAATCAGTTATTCAAGTTCATTTTGTTCCCTCATTAATGTACACACAGCACCCCATATTGACAGAAGAACACAGAATTGGTGACATTTTTGCAGATTTATTAAAAAAGAAATATCACATGGTCTTAAGTATTCAGACCCTTTGCTCAGTATTTAGTAGAAGCACCCTTCTGATCTAATGCAGTCATGAGTCTTTTTGGGAAAGATGCAACAAGTTTTACACCTGGATTTGGGAATCCTCTGCCATTCCTCCTTGCAGATCCTCTCCAGTTCTGTCAGGTTGGACAGAAATATGTGTGAGTGTCTCAGCAAAGGGTCTGAATATTTAGGACCATGTGATATTTCAGTTTTTCTTTTTTTAATAAATCTGCAAAAATGTCAACAATTCTGTGTTTTCTGTCAATATGGGTCACTGTGTGTACATTAATGAGGAAAAAAATGATCTTAAATGATTTTAGCAAATGACTGCAATTTAACAGAGTGGAAAATTTAAGGGGGTCCGTATACTCTCCATACTCACTGTATGTATATATGTATATATATTTATTTATATAGATTTTTTGTAGCAATGTAGCCTGTTTTGTCCCCACACTCAATGTCTATAGGCCATGTTTTAGTGATCCCGCTGTGCTGGGTAGTTGCTTCTATTACTCTGAAAACTTCAGTAGCAACTGTTGCATTCATTAGGTCATAAGAGTTGTTTGAAGAGCGTCAACAATCTCTTGTGCCTCTCTCGAGTGCGAATGAGCTATAGACGTTCCACCTCTTCTCTGATTAGGCTGCTAACTCAATAACCATGAGGTCAGCTGTGGCATATGCTGATGACGGCATCATTAATCAAGCCCACCGCAGTTAGCGGAGCGATCGCAATTATCATGCCGAGTTTCATGCATTTATGATGTGGCTATCTAAGTGGGTGTCAATCCAGCCACCCCAATTAATAATGTCTATGTCAACAGACTGTCAGCACAAATCCAATTACGCCCCTATACGACACATCCGACAGGGACCCACCGATGCCACAGCTGACCCCCTTCACAAGTGCATGGCAGATGCACACAGCACCCTGGCATTGTCACTGCCAAACCGTGTTTTAGGAGGTGAGAACGAAAATCTAAATGGCTTTTCTGCTCCATCAGTTCAATTTGGACGAGGGGGCTTGAAGGGCCTCCGGAGGCATCGGGGTGGGAGCCCCCGGACCATTTCACAACGCCGTGGTGGCATAATTGAGATCCACCTCATTATTGGGCCGAGCCCGGCACTGAATGAGAATTGCCTGCCAGGCTCATCCGTTCTCATTTAGGCTGGTCTCATCCTCTCCGGACCGCACAAGTGAACTCTTTATCAGAGCCATTTAGGCGAAACACAGCGAAATGTCACATCTGGCAGAGACGGCCAGTCAACGCAGTTGCATTACTCACTGATGTCTTTATCCTATCCGAGATGATCGTGACAACTGTTTGTTACGTGTACCTGTTATGACTCTGAGGGCCTTATCATACACCTGGCGCTGCATTGCAGTTGTCATTTTCACGTCCTGCGTTATGTTGTTTAAATAGCAAATGCATTTGCGCCAATTGGTGTGCTGGTCTGAAAACGAGGTGTGTTCAGGCACATTGCTGGCATGTTGCTATTTTAAGGCAAATTAAATAGACTGTGCAATTGTCCAACAAAAACCTTGTCTCTCATATTGTAGCTGGTTAGCCTGTGCGCATTTGTTTCGGAGTAGGCATGGCTTTGTGAAATGTATTTATGCAGGGAGGGTGGGATCTTATGCTTTCAAAGCTAGCTTGCTATTTTTAGCCTTTCCGAAATCGCCTACCCTGCTTTTAATACAGTCAAAAAATTACATACGACCAATGCTTGATTGCATTCTAATTGTCAATGATTTGTCATTCATCAGCTGAAAAAATTTATCCGAAAATTATAGTTTTTCCTTTGTGTAGTCAAGAGTTGACTTCCCTATTCTCATAGAATTAGAACGATTTTCAAAACGTTGTTTATTGTTATGGTTATCGTCATTGGTCTGTTTTCTGTTGAGGCATGAAAAAAGCCTCACTAAATATTTTCTTGTAGTGCGCCTGCCAGCCAATAATTTCAGCAAGTTTTGCACCTATGACAGCATGGAGCAAATGTGAACTGATAATCTCTTCCACTTTACTACAATAGCATGAAATAAACATGAATGAACATTGTACTTGATATATATCCAAATGTATCAAGATCGCAATCAAGAGATTGTGAATCGGAATCAAATCGTGAAACCTGTGTCAGTTGCCAGGCTTATACCGAATCTATAGTGAATTGGAATAATTCCCTGCAGTCGCCCATCTAATACATCATTTGAATTCCTTGCACACTGGTTAATATCAACGGCTCTAGCCTTACTTGGCATTTGCTGTTGTCCAGAGTTTGTGCAGGGATCAGAATCCCTCCCTCCTGACAGGCCAGAGGGGTATTAGAGTCCTGACCCCAGAGCGTGTGCCGACAACAGGGTCAGAAATTGGATTTGAACTGCTTGAGCGACTCGGGCCCACACCAAACATCAAAGCCCATCTCATCTGATCCAGGCTGGCACACAAACTGATCACTGTACCTCTCCGCTCAGGCTAACATCGACGTGATGAAAGGAAAGGATGACCACCTGCATCGACTCGCTAGTGCAGACTGTCACCACACACAGTCACGGGTTTCTGTAATGTCGAACGCAGGAGAACAGATGTGAAGCTTTGAAAATCATCAAAGCTGCATGAGTGTGTGAAAAATCCAATTGTGTAGTTGTGTAGGGTCACAGATGGAAACTGACAAATTTTGGCACAGATGCTCACATTTCGTTATAATTAAAGGCACCTTTTGAGACGCGGATTGTTTTCGGAAATGTAAATATTAAAATACTGATGTTTAAATAATTAAAATATCGATGTCTTTATTGTATAATATATCAAGGTATAGCCCTTTACATCAGAAAATGTAATATTCTGTGAAGAAAAAGTTAAATAAATAACAAATAAATGTAAAGTTTGTGTGTGTGTGTGTATAAAATACTGTACAATATTGTGTGTATTTGCAACAACTTGGGGTGAGTAAATGATGAAAGAATCTTCATTTTTTGGTAAACTATTCCTTTACAGCTTGCAAAGTCAGTTCAATTAAGTTTGCAAACTAGAAAACGTCCAGCAACCTTATCTACACGTAGGAAGGAGATCATCATATTTGGGTGGCAGACGTTGTCATTGGATCAAGAAAACCCCTGGCATAATTAATCATAATCTCTGCAGCAGTGAAGGACAAAATGTCGGTCCACGAAACAGCTAAACAGTCATTATGAGTATAAATAAAGCGAATAGCTGACAGATCGCCCTATTCTCCTTTTTACTCACACTTTCATTTGTTTTGTAGTCTTTTATGCCTCTTCTCATTCTCTTTTTAAAACCCTTTCTAGCCGCACAAAAGATCACTAATGCTCCTTTATGTCAAAGACAGCCTTGAAAGCAGGAGTAGGTCTCGCTGGGTGATCAAAAGCCCTGTCTCGCCCCCTCCTTCTCCGTACATAATGAGAGCAATGCTTCAGCCCTTTATTTCAGTTTCCCTTCTTTATTTGGCAAACCCGAGTATCCACATTAACACGATGAATTGTGAGGATGAATCACCGATTCTGTCCAGCTATATTTGATGTTTCAGGTAATAAGCGCGGCTTAGCACTAGCATATTCAAAGGCTGTCATACTTGGGTAATTTGTTTTTTCAATGGAAGATCATTAGTAATAGGATTATAACTGTAGAGTGGACCCTGAAGGCTCTTGATTTTTTCAGTATCAGCACCACTCAACACATCGTATCAATGCATTTATGTGGATGTTTCCTAATGCACGCTCAATAGTGTGGTTTCTGAATGAATGACACCAAATACCTCAACCAATCATGAGTCTGCTTTAGGTTTTTTCATACTGAGCACAGTATGCAGAACACTTCATACAGAAACTTATTTTTTTGATAATGATAGACCTGCCATGAGCTGTGAGGGTGGTGTTAGGTGCTGATTGGATCTTCTGTAGTAATTTCAACTTCATTAAATTATGGTTAATAACCAAATATGCTTTGAAGACCTAATGAGATATTGACCAATCAGAAGAGAAGGTGTTACCATGGAAATAAAGAGCTTAGCAGTGACCAGACTTTTTACAGCAAATTACATAATCACTCGTAAAATCTTTATATATTTTGCAATATTTTGTTTTAAACTTTTAATCAACTATAAGTAGCTTTATTTTGTATCTGTCAGATCTGATTCAATCCTTAACTAAACCTATACAAATAAAATAAAACTTTACAGAAATAAAAGAAAAACCTTAACTGTATTTCAGCTAATTGCCAAGACATTAATAATGAACTGAAAACAGTATCAACATTTTGTAAAAGAAAAAAAAGAAAGAAATTAAATAAAAATGACAAAAACATAAAATTACTTCAACTAAAATTAAAATGTAATATAACATTTTAATATGAATACAAATTATACAAAATATTATATAACAGTCTACTTCAATATTTAATATTTTGTTATTCATTTTCTACAAATGGTCTGTCTTCTCATAAAAATAATTAGAATTAATAAAAAATCAGATTTTCATGTAATTTTTAGCTTGAAATCAGATGTTTGAATACTGTGATTCATTTCAGTGCTGGTAGATTCGTTCAGGGCCGTATTGGAGATGTTTTTGAAATGCCTACGGAGAAAATGAATGGGAAAAGGGTGAGGCCACTGTTACATATACGTGTTGCATGTGTACTTTACTAAACTAGGCTTCAAGCTCTTATGTATTGTGAGATGTAGAGTGCACTTCAGCACATACACGGCCTTTGTCTACCATACATTTTTTTCTCTCTCACCCTGAAACGTTTTTCAATTCCGCGAGTAATCACACGCAGCCGGTGTTTTTTCTTCCTCTATTGTTCGGCGGCATGAATCTCAGCTTGTCTCTGATGTTTAAATGCATGCTGCCATTTAATTGCTCGTTGCTATGGCGATGCAGACTGTTAACAAAGGCAACGTCAGGATCCGGATAACAAGAGATAGCTATTCTGTCTCTCAGGTAGCCATCTGATTCATCAATATTTATATAACATCCTGCTTTTCAGCAGATCTGAAATTCAATGCAGGTCCCCCACACAGCCTTAGATGTTTGCTCTCTCTCTCTCTGGCTTTTTCTCTATCGTTCTCATATTGATTTAGTTCCATTGGAAAGCTGGTTAGTGTTGCATTTCACAAAAATTGGTTCTAGTGCTTTAGTTTTTTGAGTTTAACTCGAATAGCTATTTAAATATTGGTATTTCCTACATAAAGGTATCATATGGCTTCAGGGGATTCGAAATGTGGTTCATGAGTCATATGACCAACTTTCATTATGCATTATGGTGTTTTTGTGTCCTGTTTATTGCTCCACGTTCACTGAATGTGTCCGAGTATACACGTATTCATGCATTCACACATTTTTATTCAATAATGATTATTTTCAAATCTTTGCTACAAATAATTCTAGAGCAGTAGATTCAAAATTTAAATTAATTACACAATATGCTGATTACATATTTTTCCCTTAAAAGATACGTTAAAACGATTATGGCAGATAAGTAGTAAATCATTGAATGGACGTTTCAAAAAAAATGGTTTTAGAAGTGGATATATAGTTTTACTTGTCTGTACCTTCTGTGCCGTGTTCCTGCTGACTTCTCACTTTCACTTTTTCTTCTGATAGTCTTAAAGAGACAGTACCACTTTACTGCTTGTCATGCAAATCAGTGTAATCTCAATGCACATAGCACAAATGATGCATGTAAACAATAATGTCTCATTTGAATGACAATCATACTTTCTAAAATATTTTGACTTTATAAAAATGCAAAAATGTATTAAACAGGGTCCTAGAGTTTCATTAATTTTCAGCGGTAGGTGAAAGAGACTGTTCTGTACCGCTTTCAAATCCCGGCACAAAGGTGCGGTGAATGAGCGAGAGAGGGAGAAGGCGGCGGTGGGCCTTGCTTTCCTTCATTTGCAGATATGAAAAGCGAGGCACTATCCAGGCTCATCATTTAAATATCACAGTGGCAGCGAGCTCTTTGATCTCCTCCGTGGTAATTGGGGTCGTTGCAGGCGAGACATTTTCTGCTCATTCTCGCTCCCGCTTTCTCTTTCTGGTCCTCTTGCGCTCTGCCTGAGAGATTTTCCTCACCAGGAAATCCAGCTGCTGTCTGGACTCCCCACCAATCTTTCATATTCATCCCAAACCTTCATCTACTGTACGTGTCAAATCACATCCTGGCCTTCTCTAGTGACAAAATCCAGATGCGCCACTGAAGGTTAAAAAAAAAATAGCATACGGGGCGAGCAAATATAAGGGGCTGCGCTCTGGAGATTTGTCTTTCCTTCTTATTTGAGGAGTCTTGAGGAGGGATTGCGTAAGCTGTGAATATTAGAGATGAAAGCGGAAGGGTCATGATGGTCGGACAGTTTTTTCCTCTCTAATTTGTGTTAGCTTTAATATTTTTAGATGTGCTGCTTTAAAGGGATGGATTTATAAATGCAGAGAGGGTTTTCACATGCTGACCGCATGTTGTTATTCTGTCAGTATGGTAAACGCTCTCCATAAAAATGCATCTCTAAATTAATCCGTTCTAAAGCACCGCTGTTTCCGCTTTTGTAACAAATCCACTGTCATCAAAATATATTTCAAGACAATTTATAAAAAAAAAATTCGGTTTTTTTTCTGTGTGCGCATTTATTTTGCACTTATATTTGTTGAATGTTTATCACTTACCTGTCTTTGCATTTGGTTGGTGCTATTTTTAAGTTTTGGCAAAATTACAAAGTACGGACAAATGACATTGTTTTAACAAAACTTGTGCATTCTTTTCCATTTTGGTCCATCGTTTTGATTTGAAAAATCTGGATTTTCATTCTTAGAATTTCAAGATTGATCTTTTAATGTATGCGAATCAGTCTAATGGGTTTGTTGTTAGAAAACAAATAAATACATTTAAAATTTTTATAAACTAAGTCAATTCATATATAATCTATAATCTATCCATTTAAATGTATAAATACTGATAGTTTGTATTTATATATAATGAAAATACTAAATATAAATATTATAAATAATAAAATATTCAAATATTTATAAATACAAAATATAAATTGTATTATTTGTCTGTATTATAAGTACAAAATATTACATATTTAATTAAAATATTAATAATATATAATAAAAATATTAAAATATAAAAACAAAATATTATATGTAATGTTTATTTGTGCTGTAAATACAAAAAAAAAACTATAGATGTTTTTTTAATATACTCTTTGACTGAATAAATAGTAGAATTGGAAAGTGAAATATTTAGGCTATGTAGTCTTTTGAAGAAGAGTTACTGTTGGATGAAATACTGAAGTAGAAAATGGAAGCAAAACCCTTTAGTTTGATCCTTTGTAGTATCTCCCGAGAGTCTGTGAATAGGTCATAAGGAATAATGAATAGGTCTGACAACATCTTCATACAGCTAACTGTTTGAAACCATCAGTTTCCAGCGCTCTTCCTGGAACCTGCACTAGTATTTGTACTTGCCCTGTCAGTAGGCTGCTGCCGACCCTGGATGTCGGAGTATGTGTGTGTCCTATTTCTTAGAGGCCTCGGGGTTCAGACAGCCCTCTGCCCAGACCGCTTTCTCCCATTGGGCTCCAGCAGAGTCTGTCTGCACATCTAAACACACGTATCAGGTCTATTAAGAACATTCCTACATCTCTGTGAACTTCCAAGAGCTCAAACCTTCCTTGAGGAATTATATCAGAGGCTTATATCATGAAGAACCTCTAACATCCATGGAACACCAAGGTTAATTATAGTAGAAAAAGGTTCTTTAGATTATTATAATGGTCTTTACGCTTAGAAAAATGGTAGAAAATTTCACTGAAAGGTTCTATTTGGGACCCAAGACTGGTTCTTCTATGTAAACACTGCTATACCCCTCCTTTTGAAACCAACATTTCAACATACATACTACTTTTAGGGGAAGTTGTGGCTTAATGGTTAGCAAGTTTGACTCCTAACCCTAAAGTTGTGGGTTCGAGTCTTGGCCCAGCAATACCACGACTGAGGTTCCCTTGAGCAAGACACCAAACCCCCAACTGCCCCCCGGGCGCCGCTGCATAAATGGCTGTTTATGGTGTGTGTGTGTGTTCACTGCCGTGTGTGTGGACTTTGGATGGGTTATAAGAGTATGGGTCACGATACTTGGCTGTATGTCACTTTCACTTTCTGTCACTTGACAGGCATGTAGGACAGCCTATCGTAATCCTTGGATCGAATAATATGATTGGACCAACATTTTATAGTCCTACGCCTTCCACATACAATATAAATAAACTTAGACCACTTAACTTAGTGATTGCTATTGGGTTCTGAAGAGACTTTCAACCAGCATAACAAAAATATTTTTTCCCATGAATCTTTTAAGAGTATATGATTGTTTTACCTGTAAATAACATCAGGAGATGTTTTGCAGAATTTTCACGCAACCCTTTTACAGACAATAAAAGAATATAATGAAACATGGCTTTGGATCAATGTGTTGTGACAACATGAGAGTGAGTAAATTATGTTATAAATGTAATTCCTTTAAATAAAGGAAAGGAAATATTCTTTCTAGGCCTAACTTCCTTTTTCAAGTAGACATTTCCTGTTCAGAGATGGAAGCTCTCAACACATTAATAATGCAGAGAAATCGAGCTGTCATTGAAACAAAGGTGGCTCAGCGGTTGAGGTGAATGACTGATAAGCCGTGTTGCTGTGCCCTTGTGGTTTTGAACCTCTCTCTGGGGTTGTGATTAAAGATCTGGGCTGGTAACTGGAAGATTTGTTGGTTTGAACCATGAGACCGCTTGTAAAACTAATTTTACTTTTGATATTTCACTTCATTATGGGGTTACAGGTGGGCACATATCCTGCTAATTATACAGAATAGATTGTAGTGTCCAGTTGTAAGTAGGTCATCAGATATTAGGCAAATTGTGTGTCATAAGGCTTTGACCCACTCCGACTATAATTGATTATGCAGAAAACTATTAGCACTCCTCATTTACAATTGAATTAATAATAGAACGTGAAAGGCTAATCATTTGACTAAAGGCCCCTTAATATGACTGCTGTCAAGTCTTCAGTGCATCTCCCAACACAAACATCTCTGCTCTGTTTTAGGGCTGTGCAAAAAATCGAATATGATTTTAATGCACATCTCATCAGTAAAGACGCTCCTGTGATTAGAAGTATATCTCCAGCACGTGCGTTCAGATCAGGGTTGCCAGGATTTCACAACAAATCCTGCCCAGTTGCTTCTCAAAACTAGCCCAATCGCGCTTCCAGAAGGTTCCCCGATAAAAAAATTGCTTCCCGGGGTTAAAATATATGTTTTTTAGCAGGGTTACATGGGTAAAATTCACATTTTAGGGGCTAAATATCACGTTATTTGTATTGGGGTCGCTTTGGACTCGCAGACATGAAAAACAACCACAGACTTGGCAACACCGGTTGGCATTTACTACACTGAGCCGTAATTCACTGACAATCTACACAAAATCAATGTTAAAATCGCAGGCGATTCTTTGTCGATTTTGAAAACGATTTTGTGTCAGTTGTCGGTAGACTAAGGCTCTGTGTAGTAACTGCGCTCCACCTGAACCAGTGTTGCCAAGTCTGCAATTGTTTTTCATGTCTGCGGTTTGAAGCAACCCCAATACCAATAACGTAATATTTAGCTCCTAAAATGCGAATTTTACCAGGGCAACCCTTCCAAAAAATGTATATTATAACCCCGGGAAGCAGTTTTCATTGGGGAACCTATGACTGGACTAGTTTTAAGAAGCAACTGGGCAGGATTGTTGTGAAAACCTGGCAACCCTGATCTGAACGCACCTGCTGGTGATATACTTCTAATTACAGGAGCATCTTTACTGATGAGATGCGCATGAAAATCGCATTCGATTTTTTTCACAGCCCTACTCTGTTTAGACCTCTGTTTGTAAAGTCATGGAAGACGGAGTCTGTGTACTGGGAAGGTAGCAAGTTCAATTAGTACAGCTATTATTTGAAAACTAGATAACATTTAGAATTTTAAAAAGGATTTGATTTTTGCAAATGAAAAGCAAACTCTTTCTGACACCCAAATTTAAAACAGTGTATTTATTGATTGATTGATTGATTACCATAGGTATTGTTAATAATAAAAATAGCCAACTAATGCCAACTAGACTTTCAAACAGTTCCAAGATAACATATAGACTTAAATTTTACTTTTTTTTTTTTGTTTGTTTTTTTTTTGGTGAGACATAAATACATAAATCATATCAAGACTTTTTTTTAAGATGAGCCCTTTGAGCAAGGCACCGAACCCCCAACTGCTCCCCGGACGGCATAGCAAAAATGGCTACCCCTTGCTCCAGGTGTGTGTGTGTGTAATCACTTCTCACTGCTGTGTGTGTGCACTTAAATTGGTTAAATGCAGAGCACAAATACACCTCACCTCACGTCACTTTTTTCTTTTCTTTTTTCATCTGACGTGTGTGCTTGAATAAGTTATTTTATGTGCACCTGAACACCTGTTTCCTTGTTGTGGTGCTCGTATGATTTTTTTGATTCGAACATCCAAACACAAAACCATCCAAACACTGTAGTCCTTGCCGTTTTTCATCTGAAATGAGCACACTTCTCATTCATGCCTAGCCAGAGGGCCACACGACAGCTGGTGGTTTTTCGATGGCTGTCTCTAAATGAGATGCCTCTTCATTCAGTCCTGCACAACACACACTACATTCACCCTTTGCGGTATAAACTCCTCAATGAGATTTAGTGTGCTTAGAAAAGCGATGTGTGCGTATGTGTGTGGGTGTTTCTGGGTCTGTAATTATGTTCAAACCCTCCAAGGAATCTGTTGAAAAGCCATTTTGGAAGCATTATCATTAAATATAGCTTACATCTTTGTGGTAATCAAGAAACACTTGTTAACCAAAAGACTGCTGCCAACATTTGCGTGATGGCTCCATCATGGGCTCCTCTCCATGGAGAATGACTCGGTTGCATCTCGATCAGCGATTCATCACAAATATAATGAGATAATGAGGTAGACGTGCTGGTGGGGAGGAAATATGAGGTCAGACTCCCAAACGTGACTCGGATCGGTTTCTTCAACATTAACCTTGCAGTAATTGAGTTCTAATAATCATAGGTGTAGGTGGGTTAATTGGAACGAAGTGTTCCATTTCTCAAGGCGTTTCCTGGTCTTTTTCCATCCTGACCCACAGACATCTCTCCCGCCACGCTTGGGTTGGAGGTTCGTTTGCAGCTGGAGGGAAGGGGACGGGGTAAATAGAAAAAAAGCACTCTTGTGTCTCCTCCCCGCCTGTCCTCATAACGGCTCCCTCCTTCCAAACTCCATCCTGCTCCAGCTGTCTCCATCGCTGCCGTCTCTCCCGGGGGGTGGAGGAAGTTCCATCCCTTTAGCCAATCGGAGCAGCTGGTTCATGGTGGGGGAAAAATGGGGCGATGTGCAAACAGCTGCCTCAGTCAGACAGCTGAGGAGCCTGATTGCTCCCCAAACAAATGGTTTGTTCCCAGCATTCAACCAGATCCAAGTCCCCATCCTGCCATGGACAGAGGGTTAATCGCCCGATTTGGCTTCTTAGAATGATTTTTATCAGTCTTTTTAGCCAGAGTTTTGTCTTTCAACAAAGTTTTAAGCACCTTACAACTTATTCTGACCAATAAATGCTAGCTCGGACAGGAAGAGATCATCGGAGTGACCGAACACTGCTATTTAGCGGCAGATTAAGGGCATCTATTTTGATGCTACTAATATTCAGGTTCAGCTCAAGGGAATTTTTAGATCTGTAGGATGTTTGTACTTGGACAAAATTCTTAATAAAAAAGCATTTTCTTCTTGATTTGATTTGCTGCATTTATTTGATGAAACACACAACAGCAACAAAAATATTAAAATATTAAAAATAACTACTTTCTATTTTAATATATTATGTAATTTATTCCTGTGACCCAAAGATGAGTTTTTGGTCTCATTATTCCAGTATTCAGTCACTGATCCATCATAAATCATTCTAACTCAGTATAAATCATTCTAATATTTGTGGAAACCACCTTGAATAGAAAGTATATTATTATTTGAAATGGGAATCTTTTTTTTAACATCATAAATGTCAATTTTGATCAAATTGATATGGAGAGACACAGAGAATACTGTTGTCGTTATTTTGGTTTTCTTCACTTACAAAATGTATTCTCATCACTTCATTATGTTATGGTTGAATCACTGATGGCAGATGGACTATTCTGACGATGTCTTTAATAGTTTTCTGGACCTTGACAGTGTTACTTACTTGGCAGTCTATGGGACAGTCTCAAGCCACCTGGTTTTCATCCAAAATATCTTAAATTGTGTTTTGAAGACGAATAAAGCTTTTAGGAGTTTGGAACGACATGGGGTAAGTGTTTAATGACAATTTTCATTTTGGGGTGGAGTGTCCCTTTAATTGTATAAATCTAGACATGAAGAGTGAAATTTTACAGGTGTGCAAAAACCCTCTTAGATATTTGACAGTGTCTTAAATACTTAAAGGAAAATGCCACCATATTCCACTATGTTCTTCTTTCAAATTAGATGAGTTGATATGTACATTTCCTCTCCAATCTCAGTACGTGCACTCAATCGCTGTAGTGCACAGCACCGCTATGCTAGTGTTTAGCTTAGCACTATTCATTCCCATGGTGGAAGGGCACTTCGCAGCACTTTGACCTCGGTGCAGTAATATCCTCACTCTTCTGGAGTGAGGATATTACTGCGCCGAGGTCGAAGTGCTGCGAAGTGCCCTTCCACCATGGGAATGAATAGTGCTAAGCTAAACACTTACCCCATGTCGTACTAAAATCGCTTAGAAAATGCTACATGCTAGCATAGTGGAGCTGAGTGCTATAGTGATTGAGTGCATGCAGAAAGAAAATAGGGAAGAACATAGTGGAATATGGAAAAATGTTTTTCCTTTAAAGTGGTCTTGCTTATAGTCTCTCCCTTGAAATCCGATTTAATATTGACTCGAGAGGCGTTAAGATCATAGAGCCAGACAGCGGAGCAGAATTGCACTATTAGCACTGCATTAATAATGTAGGCACAAAGATAAGCACCACTGTGAATGTGCAAGGACGCTGGAGGGTCAGAATCCCGTTTCCTCCTCATCTTCTCCTGAGCTGTTCTGACCCCTGAGGTCCTCGCAGGCAGCTAGATGCATCTCTCTCCAATCTCTTGGAGAGATGATCAAACTCTTAAAGGGCTGCGCACTTTCCCAGCATCTTGGTGAGATCTCATTCCATTTGAGAACAATCCAGAAGACTTCAAATCGAGAAAGGTAGCCTTAGCTGACTGTTGGTGATGCTCCAAAATTGACAATATTTTCTTCCTTAATAAATGTTCCAGGTGGTGTTGCGTGCAATTAATCAGTTAACCAATTCCCATAGGATGATTTTGTTTGGTTGAATATCCTGTTTCACTGTTTTAGTTTTATTGTTATGGTAGCTACCAATAGCCATCAACTTTTTAATATTCAGTTTCAGATGTAGATCCATCACATTATGCAAGATTGTATGTGAAGTTTCATGTTCTTTTTATGAATCTAAAATTTGTACACTTTTTCAGCGAAAAATGTCTCTAGATATATTAAATTTAAAAGAAATACAGAAAAAAAGAAAGAAAACAAACCACAAATGCCCAAATAAGGATTAAATATAATTTGTTATTATACATTCTTGATTATGCATGAAATTAATGAAAGTCAAATAGTTCATGTTGTAGAATTAGACTAAAGTCCTGTTTGGATGGGACTAGTTTTCCCTCGGGAGGTCAGGTGAATGTGTGTTTCACATAATTTGTATTTGTATTATTGTGTTCAATCTTACATGTCTGTTTTTTTCAATCTGTCTCAGTCATCCTCTGAAAAATCGAATCCACCTGGATAGGACGATCTGTGATTATGGTATATTATTCTTCTTCTAATTTGTTTTGACCTTTGTCGGAAACCAAGTACACTATATTTTGCTTTATAGATTTGAACCACATTTCTGGATAAAATAGTTGGTGATTAATGTGAATAATGTGAAAGCTCCGGATCACTGTAGTAGCAGCATCAGATATGTCTTTTTCAGTGGGTTTCATGATGCTCACAGAAGACTCTTGTGCTTTTGAATGAAAGATGTGAACGTCAAGAGTAAAGCCATACCGTCACTGCAGCAGATGTTGAGCTGGTTTATCTGTTCTGTAAACTCGTTCTCTTCTATCGTCTCTGTTCGTGGCACGGAAAGTGAGAACCGCCTCTTGAAGTTCTTCATCTTATTCATGTCGCTGGACCAGAAGTCCTGCGGAGGATGCAAGAACAGTTTGAGTTAATGTGTTATTTACGAACATGTGATTATGACATTTGTTTCATTGTGCTCTTAAATGAAATCTGGCCTGATATTATTGGGTTCTCTCTTGTGTTTTTGTCTTTAAGAAGTTTAAGAATCTGAGATTAAATGTTTAAATTATGCTGCTTTTATGCTCTATCAGGGTGTCAAGTTTGGTGTTGGTTACAACAAAACTCCAATATATCAAGTCTGCAATCAAGAGTCAAAAGTCTGCAATCACAATTCTTCCTAAAACAAATGATCTAAGCTGCTCCCTGATGTAATGAGTGATTCATTGAATCATGCAGTGAATGCTTTTGGACTCCAGATGTGTGTGTGTGTGTGTGTGTTTTGTGCAAAGTTAGTACATAATGTCATCTCCGACTTTGTTAAAACAACAATTATCATAGATGATAAATATCGCACACCCCTATGTCCAACATCAGTGCTTTCTAAAGAGGTGCAAGACATCTTTAAAAATGACCAGTATGAAAAAAATACTATAATTCTCTTCACTACATTATGTCCTTTTTAAGTGATAAAGTGGTTGCTTGATGCATATGTACTAACACTTTGTTAAAAGACAGATTTAATGGGTTTTTAATAATATAACATTTCTCCACAGCTGAAGTTCAGCTCAGTCTCACTAGAGCTTATCAAAATCTCTCACATTCTCTTCCTTTGCTCTCCTGCGTTACCAGGCAGAGCGGTTGCTAAGGGTTCCAGTGCTGTTCGTTTAAGTCTGGTTGTGAGATCGTGCTCTGTGCTTTACTAATTATTTTGAAAGTGGGAGACTAGCCTCTACTCCCATTGCCAATTAGCATCCGCTCCCCCTAAAATAACTGGGTCTCAGAGGACCATTGTTTCTCAAATGACTCTGAAACAAAAAAATAAAATAAATACTAATTGTGCTAAAAAACTAAACAGAAAAACTTCCCTTTTCAGCTGTGGTGATGGTTTTATTCCCTCTCCTCTCAAACTTGTTTTCCGCCTCGTGTCCTCTCCCTCTCTTTGATTATACTGGTTGTTTCTACTAAAGATAATGATTTAGTCTTCCTGTCTTTGAAACATGACTCTCATAAGACGATAATTGCTCCATGCAGTCCAATCATAGGGCTGATGAAACACAGACCAGCATCTGCCTGAATAATCTTATCATCTACATCGTTTTTATGGAACGTTACTGGTTCTAGTATGGAACAACGTTAATCAATCAATCAATCAATCTATATCTATATCTATATCTATCTATCTATCTATCTATCTATCTATCTATCTATCTATCTATCTATCTATCTATATATATATTATATATATATATATATATATATATATATATATATATATATATATATATATATACAGTAAAGACCAAAAGTTTGGAAAAATTACTATTTTTTATGTTTTTGAAAGAAGTTTCTTCTGCTCATCAAGCCTGCATTTATTTGATCAAAAATACAGAAAAAGCAGTAATATTGTGAAATATTATTACAACTTAAAATAATAGTTTTCTATTTGAATATACTTTGATGAATATACTGTGATGCAAAGCTGAATTTTCAGCATCATTCCTCCAGCCTTCAGTGTCACATGTAACATCCAGTCGATCATATGATCATATAAAAATCATTCTAATATTCAGATTTATTATGAGTGTTGGAAACAGTTCTGCTGTCTAATATATTTGATGAATAAAAGGTTAAAAAGAACTGCATTTATTCAAAATAAATAAAAATCCTAATAATATATATTCTAATAATATATTTTCTTTACTATCACTTTTTATCAATTTAACACATCCTTGCTGAATAAAAGTATTGATTTTATAAAAAAAAAAGAAAGAAAAAAAAATACTGACCAGTAGTGTATATTGTTATTACAAAATATATATATATTTTCAACTTTGATAATGAATCATCATATTAGAATCATTTCTAAAGGATCATGTGATAAATGCAGGCTTGATGAGCAGAAGAAACTTCTTTCAAAAACATAAAAAATAGTAATGTTTCCAAACTTTTGGTCTGTACTGTATACATATATATATATATATATATATATATATATATATATAGATAGATAGATAGATAGATAGATAGATAGATAGATAGATATATTTATATGGTATATTAACAATATTTTAATGTATGAATATTTTATATATAACAAATATTTTAAAATATATGTGTGAATGGGTCTTTTTGAAAGAAAAATCAAGCTATTAGTGTCACTGAGATGAGTCTGAAACTGTCGGATTGAAAGGGCAGCATATTAACATGATTTTTAAAGATCTCAGTATCTTATAGCTTCCTAGCCTTAATTACACAGTGGACATATTTTATTGATATTCTCTCCCGCTTCCATATTCACTCTGATTGAATCCAACATCTCTTCCAAGTGTAATTACATCCCAAACTCCTGGGACCCTCCAAAGATGTGAGGGTGTCATAAGCAGATGTTAACCAAATCATCCGGAGAGGTGACCTTATATTCTCTGTCAAGCTCTCTGTGGTTACTGGTTTTTCCTTCTGTAATTTATTCTAATTCTTATTCCAAAGGAGAATTTCATCTCTGCAATGTTATTGCTGATAAAACTGAGTTTTTGTCTGACTTTACTAATGTGCTGCCAACTTACTGACTCCCAAAGATTCCTCATGTACTTCAATTAATTTACAGCCTTCTCGTCTCGTTTGACCGACCCCGTCCATCAGCCACCGCCTCGCTGCCTTTTGCATTTGCTACGTGCCTCAGTTCCTCAGGGATCGCGGTGACTCAAAATAGAGCCTCCTATCCTCCACCGCGATGCTATCTCCTCCAGACGCGTCTGAAGAAGCTGAAGGGATTCTCAGCGTGACTCATTCGGCACTCTGTACGCACTACGCTCCGTGGGGACGTGTCTTGTCTTTGACAGGGAATCTATTAATAAGGTGTTTTTGGTTTGGTCGGTGGGCTGGTGGCTGATGTACACTGTGTTCCTGGAGTGGACCGCTTTCTGTTGAGACGCCACAGACCCCAGAGGGGTTTACAGGAGCTGCACATGCTGAAGTCATTGAAGAATAAGTAATAATGGAGAGCCGTGCAGCAGCCAGAAACACTGAATTTATCAAGGGTTTGTTGGATATATTTAAAACAATGGTGTCAGCTCACTGTAGAGCTGGAAGTCAAGCATTACTATTGTTTTTGTTGCTTAAATTAACAATTAACCGTCTTGCACTTTAATCTGGCCCTAATTCGTGAGAAATACATCGAATAATAGTAATAAAAAATATATAATAATATTGAATGAATGAAATTTGATTTGTGGCAGTTATGAGTCTGGAATGTCTCCATGCAGTCGCTAGGAAGTTCTGAGTCTTGTGTAACTAGGGTATTGTTTAGAATGTTGCGATGCAGTTGCTAAGGTGTTTTGTGATTGTATTTTTCTGGGTGTAGTTTAGAATGTAGGTCTGCAGCACACTAGATTGTTGCTATGCAGTTGGTAGGGTGTTCGGAATCTCATTTAGAATGTTGCTACACGGTTGCTAGGATGTGCTGAGTGGTTGCTAAGCACATAGGTGCTCGTAAGAAACAAAGTCAAGTTTGATGGCTAGCTTTAAATGCAGTGATGGTCTGTTACTGGCACTAGCTGGTAAAGCTGCTTCATGTAAACCAGTGTGATCTGCCAGAACTAGCTTGATTTGGGACATAAAACTTCTTATAGCTGTAAACAGCATATTAAAGTACTCAAGACAGTTGGTGTGTGGATTTCATGTTCATGTAATCATCTGTAACGGCGTTCATTAACTTGGATGTCATATAAACCAGCAGATTATGATTGCTCCATAATCTGCAGTCAGCAGTCAACTCTTTTGTTCTGTGGCTGAAGCTTTTAATTGGTGATATGGATGTGGGCTCAATACCATCGTCAGAATTAAAAGACAATTAACATGATTGTCCATTCATTTTCAACAGACCAGTCAGGCTAGTGCAGTAAATGTTTCGAAAAGCTCCTATTATAATCTATTGCATTACCTGCTTTATTTAATTTTCTCGTAAGAAGTGTGTTTATATTTATAATTTAACAATAATATTATATATATATATAATGATACACACACACACACACACACACACACACACACATACTGTACATACATACATACATACATACATATATATATATATATATATATATATATATATATATATATATATATATATATATAAATCTAAATGAATGACACTGAAGTGTTTAACAAGTGTTTTATCTTTAATCTTTTAAATAGATACATCGTAATATTTGAAGGTTAGTTTAGTCATTTTTATTGTTTTTGTTTGTTTTGTTATGAACTTGAATGTCATCTTTTGTGAAGAAGACTGCACTTACAAAAGAGAAACTGGATGGCAGTTTATTTTAAGTTTTCAATTGACTAAAGATATAAGTTATTGTTACATTATGTTGTTAATAAAAGTTTTAAATTTGACAGTGTAATGTGGTACATTGCAAACAAAGGTCAGATATTATATTACATAGAAGTCTAGTTTGAAAAATGACAATCTGTGCTTTAAAAAGAATAAATGTAAAAATCGAGAATCGAATCGAACCGTGACCTTAGAATCGAAAATGCAATCGAATCGAGGATTTGGAGAATCGTGACACCCCTAATATATAGTGTACTATATGTTTCATTAAGCGGTGTGTAATATCTATTGTCTACAATAATACCATAGTTGTTATTTAACAATGTGCATGTTGACATTGTCAAGTGTTTAAGAGTAAATAAAAAAATTATATTAATTAACTATAATACATTTTATAAATACAGTATATATACAAAAAAAACATATAGAGATATTTTTTTACTTTCATAAATCACACAGTGACAAAACATGTATTGAGAGTCCAAAAGTATTTAGTGCGTGATGAAGCCTATTAGAACATATTATTGCCCCTATTTTTCAAATCATGAATGTTTTTTTGTTTGTTTGTTTGCAAGTAAAGTGACGTTTTCCTGAATATCAGTGCATGAGCGAGATCACAAATGTTGTATTGAATTTAGTTCAACAAATAGGTATAAGTGAGTTGCACTTTAGACACAATATTGTAAGCACACCCTAGTTTCATTATATATAATTTATATTTTCTTCTCTTTAGCTCTGTGTTAATAAGCTTTAGATGCCTTATTAAATCCTTGGAGCAGGGAATACTTTTCTCATAAATGTTCTTATTTTCTCTAATTATTAATTCTATATTTATATGTGACCTGAAGGCCTCTGGTGAATGAAATTAGTAAATTCGATGCGCACTCTTCAGTTTTTAACCACAGTATTATAAACGAAAAAAGTATGAAATTCATTAATTATTATAATATAAGCTTCTGGAGGACATGATGTAAATACAGCCATGCGGTTTTCATGGGTGACGTTTTGTCAAATCTGACCCTCGAATTAATATAATATCAGAATCACACTCTATTGTCTTTTTTAATTGCATTATTCACCCCTCCTCTCCTTCCAGTTTTTCGGTTACTCTATACATCATTTTCCCTCTATCGTGTTGATCTCTGCTGAACGAGTCAATAGGTGGTGGTGGTCTTAATTTAGCTCTGCGCTGATAGCAAAACAGAACACAGCAGTCTGATCTGTATTGACCTCTGAATGAGTCCACCCTCCACCGAAAAGCCCCTGCTGTCCTTGACTATCCCTCTCCATCTCCCGCCAGACGCCAAGATCAAAGATCACATTAACATTGGTGAGATGTGCAGAGGCACTGGATGTTTAACCTCTCTGTCTGTGTGTACTTGTTGTATGCCACAAAACAAGGCACAAACAGCAGATAAAAGTCAACTTTATGATTTCCTGAAGAAAATTTAAGTGCAAAAGTCACCACCATGTACGCATGTGCGATATTTATTGTCTACGATATTATCATAATCTATAAAATCCAAAAGCATTCAATGTGTAATGAAAGCAAAAATATCCCTGCATGGTTTTTGTTTTTAGATTTAAGATATATTATAGTTAAGTAATATCACACAAGCAAGAGTGACGTTTTCCTGAATAAGCTGTTAGAGTATGAACTTCATACAACATACATCATACATCATACATATTGAGTGAGTTACATTATAGCTCAACATTGTCTGATTTTTCTGTTTTGCCAACACAAATAGTACCAAATAAAGTTGGAGCAGAACTTTTGTTCATCTCACAGCACACCTGAGGTGTTTCATTTCTAATGAATTTGTTTTTGAAGGAATGATTTGAGTCAATGATTCATAAAATCCATTCATAAAGAGAGACACTTGCTTCATTTCTAAATGAATCAGGCATTTTGAAAGAATCGTTTGAATGAATCACACTTTAATCGCTCAACAATGGACTGACCAGCCACCTACAGGCCGTTTTAGATACATAATTATTTATCAATGACAGGCCTAAACCAGTACCAGCATAAAACACACTCATCAAAATATCAGTTATCATTATCAAAAATGTACAATATCTGTGGTTGTTAGAAGCATTTTGGGACAGTTCACCAAAAAAAGGAAGAAAATTGTCGTCATTTACTCACCCCTCAATATATTTTAAAGATGTTTGAATTTCTTTCAGCTGTTGAACATAAAGAAAGATATTCTGAAGAATGCTTGCAACCAAACAGTTGACTTTTAATGTGTGTGCAAAATACTGTGGAAGTCAGTGGCTATTGTTTGGTTACCTAAGTTCTTAAAAATGTCTTAACCAGTCTTAAGTGTCAAATTCCGGAAATCCAGAAAATAATCTGAAAGCTGAATAAATATAAGCTTTCCATTGATGTATGGTTTGTTTGGATAGGACAATATTTGGCCGAGATACAACTATTTGAAAATCTGGAATCTGAGGGTACAAAACAATCGAAATACTGAGAAAATCGTCTATAAAGTTGTCCAAATGAAGTTATTAGCAATGCATATTACTAATCAAAAATTAAGTTTTGATATATTTACGGTAGGAAATTTACAAATATCCTCATGGACCATGATCTTTACTTAATATTATAATGATTTTTGGGCATTAAAGAAAAATTAATAATTTTGACCCATACATTGTATTGTTGGCTTTTGTTGCAAATATACCCCAGCGACTTATTTATATATATATATATATATATATATATATATATATATATATATATATATATATATATATATATATATATATACACCCAGAATATATTTACTTTCCTTGAATAAGCTATGCCTTTAAGCCTCTGTGATATTCTGGTCTCTTTGAATTTTTTTTTTTTTTTACCATGCGTCCATCTAATATTAATATTACGGTTTATGCAATAGTAATTCAATTCCCTTTATAAAATAGTGCACAAAAAAGACACTTTGATTTAAATCCACCTTTCTCTCTCCGCTTGCACTCTTAATTGCTCTTTGCCAGAAATGCATTCCAAATCAGGATGCGCCCCATTTGTCTTCTTTACATACTACAGATCTGGCTTTGCACGGACCAGAGAGCACAAACTGGCACATTGTGCGCCCGGCCAAAAGGCAAATATCCATGCAGGTCTCATTCACAGCCCCGCATACAGAGCAAAAAGTGCAACCAGAACCCCTGCATGGCAAAACACACCGAAAAACAAACCCTAATTTAGCTATTCACAGACACTGTAGACCGGACACTCTGCAGGGTACGGCGGTTTTGATTGGGAACACGACTTCCCACATGAAAAGATGTGAGAAAATAATGAGAAGATTCTGATCTCTCTGACAGAGTTTGGCCGCCATCATCAAATGGCATCTGCTTTCGTTCTTGTGCCAGATCAACTTGGCCCTCGGCTCTGAGCAGAAAAACCCATCATTTGGCAGTGGGACACCCTTGATGGTGCAACAGTGATGTCTCAAGCTGCTTTCTCTACGGTTGTGTGTCAGAATAATTAGCCTTTTTCTGTGTTCGTCCAAACTAGAGAGAAAACAAAAAGGCATTTTTGACTCATCTGCCTATTAGATTCCCACTCATGGCTACGAGAGACAGTCGGATGGCGTTTGATTCCAGGTTGGACCCCTTTTTGTTTCCCCAAAGAATCATCCAGCCGCAAGGTCATCGTCACAGGGCTATTGTTCAAAGAATGGAGCTCAAATCCAGTTACAAGTCTGGTTTTTGAATGTGTTAGGAAACTTTTAAAGCTCTCACACACCCTGCAGAGATTGTTTGCGACATTAAAAACAATGGTTTTTTCTCTCATCTGGCTTTGCTGCTGCAATTACAATACTGGCATTACTGCACAGATGTCCATCCACCAAGTCCATTTATTGAACAATGAGAAAACAACATGACATTTTCTTCTGGCGAACACGTCTAAGCCCTCAAGCCGAGCCGCGTCAGTGCATTGTGGAGGCTGGGTGCTGACGTACAGAGAGGGAAATCATTCCACCTACACTTTAATTGATACTTAGGCACCCATGGGTTGGCTTCATTCAATACCGTGGCTGCTCAGACGCTAGTTTTCGTCCAGGGAGAGAGCATGCAGAGAGGCTTCGAGGAGATCTCGTGGTGCTGAACAGTATTGTGATTTGATTCGAAGGTGAAAAAAGTATATCCTCGTCTCATGCACAATGAAATGAGAGCTTGTTGCTTGTAATTGTACAGAGGAAATGTCATTGGTAATCAACAGTAGCGCTGAAGTTTTCAGCCTTCTGTGAAATACCAGGGGATTGATTTGGAAAATGATATATATGTAAGGACATGCATATTAGGATATTTCCTCCTCCGATTTCTTCCTCTGTTTCACTGTTATTATAGACATTGGCTATAGTTTACTGGGTTTGTAAGACACTTTCCCCAAAAAATATAGAGACAATGTGCTTCTTTATGGCAAAATGTGTATTATTTTAATGTACTCTAATTTGATGTCTTTATCTGCTACCTGTTTGTCTCTATTTTTTAAACATACAAATATTTATTTTGTGTTTATTTTGGTGGTTGTGTCTTATGTCTTACATACATTATATAAATACATTAATAATAATAGAGGAACTTTTTACATTTTGGTGCACAATATATGTTGATTATTGGGTGATAATAGATTTTAGTTTATTTAATTGTATAATGGCTGATACAGAATATTTAAAATTTTTTGCATGCTTATTTCTGCTAATTATTGCAGTTTTAGATTTTTTTGTTTCTAGCGCTGACTTTAATTTAATCTTAAATAATAGTTTAATAATGAATAATAAAATATTATACAAATATTATGATTTCTAAATTCACTTCTAAATAAAAATATATTTATTTGTTTATTTTGCACACAATAGTATTTAATTTTAACAGCCATAATATAATAATATTTATTTAAAAATTTTAAAAAAATATATAAAATGTATTGAATTTTAATATCAGGGATTTATTGGTTAACAGCCATAATATAATAATATTTGTTTTTTAATTAAAAAAAAAAATATATATATATAATTGATTGAATTTTGATATCAGGGATTTATTGGTTAACATCACAATATTAAATAGCTTGTCATTATCAGCTATCATTCTGATATCAGTAATACTTAATTTAGTTTTTCTTCCTTCTTAATTTTTTTAAAAGACCAGATTTATGTGTATACAGGTGCTGGTCATATAATTAGAATATCATCAAAAAGTTGATTTATTTGACTAATTCCAATTAAAAAGGGAAACTTGTATATTATATTTATTCATTACACACATATATATTTTAAATGTTTATTTCTTTTAATTTTGATGATTATAACTGACAACTAAGGAAAATCCCAAATTCAGTATCTCATTAAATTAGAATATTGTGAAAAGGTTCAATATTGAAGACATCTGGTGCCACACTCTAATCAGCTAATTAACTCAAAACACCTGCAAACCCTTTAAATGGTCTCATTCTTGTTTTGTAGGCTACACAATCATGGGGGAAGACTGCTGACTTGACAGTTGTCCAAAAGATGAACATTGAAACCTTGCACAAGGAGAATTAAAAGAAATAAACGTTTTGAAATATATCAGTTTGTGTGTAATGAATGAATAAAATATACAAGTTTCCCTTTTTGAATGGAATTAGTGAAATCAACTTTTTGATGATATTCTAATCATATGACCAGCACCTGCAATATATATATAAAGAAAGAAGGAAAGAAGTAGGAATATTTTGTATGTCATGTGGGATCAATTTCAAACAGAAAGAAAGAGAATGTGATTCATGGCGTTTGGACATATTTTGTTTAGATTTGCTCTGAACATACTGTTTTGCAGCTTTTCTGGAAACAACTCATCCAGAAACAGTCATCATATTTTGTACAAACCCTTGACTCTCTTAATATGTGTCCGTAAAAAGATGACCTAGATCCTGTCAGACGCTCAGGGGATCGACTGAGTCATTCATCTGGAAGTGCACTTCTGTAATGTCGTCTCAGGGGGAATAAAGGTGCTAGTCTAGTAAGAGGAAAAATCCAGGAATCCGCCATTCATCATGTCCAGAGTCGCTTGCATTGGCTTTCATATTCCCATACTGCTGCAACGATTTGTTGAGACATTGCTGTTAAAAGTCCTGAAACCATTTGGGCCTGAAATTGCGGGGCTGTTTTTAAAGCTGATAATAAAAGGCAACCAATAATGACATGTTTTACCTCCAGATTTGCCAATATTCAGTATAAAATGAGTGAAAACAATGGCCTGCATTGCACTTTATCCTTGCAGTTGTTTGAATTAATCAGTAAAGAGAGGAATGACTAATTAGGGATAGTATTTTAGGAGAAAACACAGATCGCTCTCTTTCTCTTTATTGCTCTGTTTCACTGCTAGTTTTGGGGAAGTTGTGAGGACACAGTGGAGGTGGAATAAACATGACCAGTCGGGGGTCTAGACAGATTAATGAGGACAAGAATCCCCTTCACCTGGCCCTTCGACACACAATAAAAGAGTGTTTTACTTTTGTTCTAGCATTTTAATGAATCATGATCTCTCACAGAGCTGTGGATAGTTTCTCTGTATTAAAAAACAATAATATCTCAGTCTCAGAGGCCTTAGTGGGGTAGAAATATGAGTGTGGAAATGGCCTGAGGAGAATCGATTGCCCACAGGTGACTCCCTTCATAGCTCAGGGTACTCATTTCTCAGATAAGTATCCTTCTCACAGATTTTTCTCCTGAAATTAACATAGGCACGAATGATTGAATAGTTGACGCGTATTAGGAGTGTTTTATATATATATAACTATATATATTATATATATAAAAAAAAATTTTTTTTTTTATATAGTATATAAATTTTTTTATATTTTTTTACATTTTTTTTCTAAGGAATAAATCTTTAATATTGAACATCCTTTTTTATATTATTTTATTTATTTTATTTATTTTGAATAATTTGCTTTGAAGTATTTGCTTTCATACTGAATTTGAGAATAATTTGCTTTCATATTGAAACCTCTCATTTTATTTTATTTTTTATTTTATTTTATGAACAATTAGATAAGAAATATTTTCTTTATATTGAGCTTGCTGTTGTTGTCTAGAAGGAAGTGAGATATTGAAAAGATGATTTGTCATTTGTGATTTCTTATCCGTGCATCATATTAGCTATATTTACAACTGATGCATGTATAGGTTCTATCTAATCTAATGTATTAAATCAGCCTACCTGTCGATCAGAAGATTCATGTCCATCATCTAAAGATGGTTTGCCACTGCAATAATGCTTTTATGGCTGCATTAGGAAGTAACCCAGATTTTAAATTCTGATTCAAACCCAAACCACATAAAGACTCAGGGCTCAGTCCTGTGGTCAGATTAGTTTATGCCTCAGTGACAGGACTGCTTGTTCAGATGCATGCTTCAGTGATGTTTGCTACACACAATATGCCAGCAAGACGTTGGCCTTGTTTTTCAGAATGGCACCGCTACAAGCATTTACACTGGATTCCTCCTGGAAAACACCATCCTTCTGTCCACCAAAGCCTGTTCTTTTAGGAAGCCAAAATGAAAAGAAATAAAATCTGAATGGTTTTTTTTTTTTTTTTTTTTTTTACTATTGTGTTGTCAGTTGTCAGGGCTAAAGAATGCGAATAGAATATTTACATATTTGTGGTAAAAATATACATTTATATTTGCTGTGGACAGGAAAGTTTTATATGCATTGATTTTTTGTGATTTGGTGGGGAGATGTTAGTCAATTTCATCTTTAGAGTGTGCACTGTGTTCAAGATTCTGATTCTCAACAAAAGTGACTCTTATGAACAGATTCTTTTTAATGAATCATTCTCAAACTTACAACTACCCGTATTTTCCTGCGACTTATAGTCAGGTGCGACTTATTTATCAAAATTAATTTGACATGAACCAAGAGAAATGAACTAAGAGAAAACATTACCTTCTCCAGCCACGAGGCTGTTGACGGTAATGTTTGCGATTGGTTTCTAAATAAATGCGACTTATAGTCCAGTGCGACTATATATGTTTTTTTCCTCATCATGACGTATTTTTGGACTGGTGCGACATATACTCAGGTGCGACTTATAGTCCGGAAAATACGGTATATTGGTTTGAACTGGTCTAACAAATCACTCACTAAATGAACTGAAAGTCTTATTTTCTCTCAGTTTTTTGTCATATCTGATTTGATATGTTTGTTTTGCAAGTTTAATCACCAACTTGTGTCAATGTGTAGTTAACAACAGAGAACATGCACAGTAGATCTTTGTTGTGATGACTAGTATTGCAATTACAAATATCAAATAA